>NC_070606.1:46847500-47060000 GCF_027172205.1 Podarcis raffonei | reverse complement strand
ACCAATTTAGTACGGCATCAGCTTCTGTGGACTAAAGTTCACTTCATCATGTAGAAGAGGAGCCATGGCTCAGTGATAGAGCTCGTGCTTCACTTGCAGAAGCTCACAGGTTCAATCCCTTGCATCTGTGGGAAAGGCTGCCTAAAACCCTGAAGAGCCACTGCCAGTCAGTGCCAGTACTGACCTACATGGATCAAAGGTGGACTTGCTATAAGGCAACTCCATGGGCAGTATTCATCTACCATGTCCCATTAGCAAAACGATTTCCGCTTGCACCATGGGACTTTCCCCCTCCTCCTCCTCCTCTGTGTGCACCCTGCACCCTCCCCAAACCTGCTCCAGAGGGTCAGCAAAGCGCCTCAAATAGATTTAGGGGGTACACCGCAGGAGGGGAATAATTTTCCATTGCGAAAGCAGAAATCCTTCCTCTGGCAAAACATTCACATTCGCATATGGAATTGTGTTCAATGTAAACCTACAAAGGAATAGAAAATGGGAGTAATGTAGATGTTGGAATTAAATAGCAATGGACTGCAAATAGTAATCTGTGCACATTAAATGACAGCTTGAATGCATTGCAAAACAAGCACAGTGACCCTTCACAAAAGCAAAAATAGTAGATAACAGTTGTCTTAGCAATGAGTGGTAAATTAGCACCTGTAGTGAGACAGGAAACTACTGTCTGCATTCAGACCTAAATGAATAGAATTGAACTTCTTGATGAGTTGCAATCTAGCAGTCATGCCTTTTTCTGAAGTTGCTTTTTTTAAAAAAGAATGACCACCTTATTATTAGTAACAGAGTGTCCCAGTAGGCTGAAATTTTTCATTATTGGTTCCTGAATGCTGCTATTTCTGATGCCAGATCTTTTGTATGGAGACTGGTCTGTTTGCCCTCTGTGGAAGCACATGACTGACAGATGGTGGCATATGTATCATCCTCTCTAGAAATAGCAAAATTAGAGGATTCTAAATAGGATTTTAAAATCAATATTACAGCATGCATACAGCTGAGATGGGAAGCAATTTTTAAAATATTACAAAATATAATGCCAATGAATGGATACATTAAAATGGTTGTGAAACCTGAAAACATCACTACTTTCTAGGAATACAATGAAAGGTAGTCAAATGCATAGATGGCATCAGTCTGAGTCTGATCTACTATTTCTTTAAAGAATCATATGCCACAGTTCTTTTGGGACTGTGCCTGTTCCAAAGGCAAGTATGTAGAGGGATCACATGTTTGTATAGTTTCTCATTTGATAACCTCCATGTGCACATGGGGAGATTGTCCTGGAATGCTAGCTTCCCATAGGATAGAGGGTGTTTTTTTATCTATGGGATCATTCACTCATGGTATTCCCCTGGTTGTTTTCAGAAACAGTACTATCGGGAAGCTCTGTCTTGAGTCTTTTGACTATGTAGGTTTAGGGGTAGGGAACCTTTTTTCAACTGATGGGCCAGATCCTGGGTTCACCCACAACTTAACAGGTAATCTCTTCTGGGGCTTGGGAACTACCACAAAATGTATTGATGGCCCTCAACTTAGATGGCTTTAAAAGGGGGTTTAGACAGCTTCATTAGACAGATTAATGGCGCATAAGGCTATCAATTACTACTAGTCACGATGGCTTTATGTTTCTTCCAAGATCAGAGGCTCCATATCACGACTATGCAGGGTTCTGCTTCCAAAGTTTTCCCAGCATCTTGTGGAAGGCTGTAAAGACAGGGAACATGACCCGCAGGAGTGGGGGGGGGGGGCTTCTCAGTGCTCCCTTGCTCTCCTTTGCAAGACTGTCATCACAAAACTGAACAGAATGGCCAGACAGGGCTTAGGTAAGGTGAGAGTCTGTGGCTAGGCTAAAACTTAATCAACTCCAGAGTTCAAATTAAAGGAGCAGATTTACTTAAATCAGTATAGAAGAACTAAAGAAATGCGTAGTTGCCTAAACTAAAAAGGAAGTTGTCTTGGGTGTGGCACATTTGGAAGAAGTGTATTTGGTGGCAACCAGGAAAAGGGCCTTCTCTGTTCTAGTGCCCCCCCATGAGATCACCTTTCTCTTAGGCAGTCACTGACACTATTGCTGTTTTGACTTCTCTTGGAAATACACCTGTGCTCTCAAGCTTTAACTGGTGCTTAACTTCAATGGGATGTGGGTGGCGCTGTGGGTTAAACCATAGAGCCTAGGACTTGCCGATCAGAAGGTCGGCAGTTCGAATCCCCATGATGGGGTGAGCTCCTGTTGCTAGGTCCCTGCTCCTGCCAACCTAGCAGTTCAAAAGCATGTCAAAGTGCAAGTAGATAAATAGGTACCGCTCCGGCGGGAAGGTAAACGGCGTTTCCATGCGCTGCTCTGGTTTGCCAGAAGCGGCTTAGTCATGCTGGCCACATGACCCGGAAGCTGTACGCCGGCTCCCTCGGCCAATAAAGCGAGATGAGCGCCCCTGACTGCTGCTGTATTTTTAGAGGGTGATTCCCAATGCTAGTCATACTCAGAGTAGGGCTGCTGAAACAAAGAGACCGGCATTATTCCATTCCCTTGATTGCAATGATTCTACTCAGTATGACTAACACTGGATATCAGGCAACATTCTGCAGGTTTTTATTGCTGTTTTTAATGTTTTAAAGCTGTTTAAATTGTTGTTGTATCTTTTATTGTGAACTACCTTCGGATGCTACAGGAATGACAGTATAAAGTGCTTGAGTACAATGAACCCTCTAAAACATATAGTCGCTGAATCATACTCCAAGGAAGGCTACAGACAGAGCATCTTCCGGTGGCAAGCAGACTACACAAGTCACCTGGGCAATTTGTAGAAGGCATTCAAGAGAGTGACAAAACCATTGGTAAAGCCTACTCTTTTTGGCAGTGGTCCAGGAAAGTGTCTGGGGTGGTGGTGGAAATAAGGATCTGATCAGAGAGTCTTCAGGTGAGGGTCAGATCCTATACGTATGGACAGATGGCAATACAGTGGTACCTCGGGTTAAGTACTTAATTCGTTCTGGAGGTCCATTCTTAACCTGAAACTGTTCTTAACCTGAAGCACCACTTTAGCTAATGGGGCCTCCTGCTGCAGCCGCACCGCCGGAGCACGATTTCTGTTCTCATCCTGATGCAAAGTTCTTAACCCGAGGTACTATTTCTGGGTTAGCGGAGTCTGTAACCTGAAGCGTATGTAACCTGAAGCGTATGTAACCCGAGGTACTACTGTACCAAAAACAGTGTTTAGCCCAAGAGTAGGGAACCTTTGTCAATCTGAGGACAACATTTGGGGTTACATGCCAGTGGTGGGTGGGGCCAGAGAAAAATGGATGTGATTCCCAACTTTGCACAATAGGCCACATTCCAGCCACGCAAAAACCAGAGGTTCCTTCTACACACACGCATGCACACTCATCTCTATCTCCTTCATTTAGGCAAGCAAGAAGGATTCTCACAATTCAAGGACACATTCCAGAAAGGCAAAAGCTTTTGAGGAGGGTGCAGGGTCAAGGAGGAGAGTGGACTGGGGAGGTGTGGACTCTCCCAAGTCCCAGTGGTGGGAAGGCCCTAGAGGGCTGCATTCAGAGCCTGGGTTTGAGGTTTATCCACTTGCAGTTTAGTCCCTGGATGTGGCTTTGGGAGATGTAAAGGTTGGCAGATTTTCCTCTTCCTCTCTAGCCAGGGGCCTCCTCTGGAGTCATCAAAGCACAGCCTACATGCTTGCTTGCTTTTCAAATGGTACAGAAGGGAGTCTTTCAGCCAAAATGGCACACTCCAAAGAGAAACAGAGGCACTGAGTTTTTGGTTTCCACTACCCCAGCATCTTAGAAGGCACCAGTTAATCCAGTTCAGAGCAATGCTGCAAATGCACACCTCATGCTATAGCTATTAGTGCACATTGCCTGGATGCTGACTCACAACAAACACAACAGTATTTCATGTGGGACTCATGCTGGATTGCTAGAAATAAATTAGGAGTGAATTAATTTTATAGCCAGAACTACACACATGCAAGGAAATCCACAGGAAAGGGTGAAGCCTGCCATCTGCCCTTGACTGCCTTGGCACAGAGGATTCATTAAGAGGCAGTTAAGGGACTTCCCAGTTGTTACTAGATGCCTATGTGCAGGCATATGTTGCTTTTCACCCTTAACTTTTGGATTTCCTCAGGTTATCGTTTTCTATACATCATAGCGAAATATGTTTGCCCAATAGCGAAGGCTAACATTCTTTTTCATCATCTCCCATGACATTAGAGATATTGATGGGACCAACACTTGGTGTAAAAGTGATACCATTGCCTGGTTTTTATTGGCACCGACTGCAATGTAGGAGAATTACAGTAGAATTTCAGTGACTTCCACCTCAGAAATGGAGGTTGTTCATAAATCACAAATTATATCACCAGAGGCCTTCCAAAACCCTCCTGCAACCTACTCCTCCAAGCGCCTTCTCTATTTTGCTTCCTCCTAGACTGGGGGTGGACAACATAGTGCCCTCTATGTGCTTTGGACTCCCAACTACCATGAACCCCAGACAGCATAGCTAATGGTCAAGGATTATGGGAGCTGTAGTCCAGCAATACCTGGAGGGCAATACAGTAACTACCCTTGTCCTAGATCAAAGAACCTAAGAATATCCTGGCACCCTTCAGCTCTCCAGAGTACCTGAATCCAAGCATCCCTGATACCCACCACCAGATTACCTAGCACCAGCAAGGATCTTGAAGCAGCCTTGGCAGCTTCTGCATTCAAGCAGGAAGTCAAATTTCCTAGCAGATGTCCTTGATAGGTTGCATCTTGGCAGCTTGTCTCTTTGACTTTCTGTTCAAGTACTGTATCTGGAACTCTCAATCCTCTCATCCATGCTGGTTCCCCACTCCCATTAGAAAAAGAAGTCAGAGGCTTAACACGGTAGCAAGCGGGGTGTATTTGCTCTCAATGATCCTCAGTCACAGTTTTGTTGCATATAGAATAGACCAGACACAAATTTGCCCTAGGATGCCTCTATCCTAGGCTGCTCCTAATTTCCATTATTTATCTTGACATTCCTCCAACAAGTTTATGGTTCTCCCACTTCCCAATTCACAGCAACCAGTGGTGTAGGAAGGGGGATGCAGGGGCTGTGGACCGCCCCAGGTGTCATCAGTGAGGGGAGTGACAAAATGGCCAACCAGCTGGGAGGCAGGCAGGCCACTTCCCCGGTGCCAGCACTCGGCTCCAAGCGCGCAGTGCACCCGCCTCCCGGCACTACCATCCTGAACTGGGGGCAGCTGGCACCAGCTTGGGGAGCCGTGGGGAGGGGGGGCAGAGCCTGACTCCATCCCACTGGAGATGTGAGGTGGGGGCGAACTTGGAAGCGGAACCTTCCACAGGTAAACACAAGCAGGTGCCCTGCAGCAGCGAGTGTCTTTCAAAACACAAGCAAAGCAATGAGGGGGGTTGCCAGAAGGGCGCAACAGCCTCCGTTCAGGGCTGGGGTCGCTCTAGCGGTGGTGGGGGTTGGCTGCGTGATGCCTTTGTTCTCTGCCACTTGCCCCTCCCCCTCCCACCCCAGGCATGTTGGAGTCATGTTCTGCCGCTGACAGCAACCTCCTCTCAGTCCCAAACAGCATAGTCAATGGTCAGGGATGATGTACTCCAGTGACAACTGGATGCCACCCCAATGGCTTCTACATAGTCAGGACCCTGGATTGTGCCCAGATTCCTAATTGCATATACAGACCCCATGCACATTCTCCCTTTCTGTTGAATGTGCAGCCAGAGGATGGGACAGACTCAGTGGATACTGGGGGCAGGACCCTTGACCATGATTTAACTCCTCCATATGTTTGCATGCCCTGCTGCTACCCATTGTATATTGCCTTTGAACACTGAATAGATCTATCTTATTTTCCATACATTTGTTTGATTGTTTTTCAAATAATTTGCATTAGGGACCACCAATATTCTGCAGTTCTTAATCTAATACGTTACGTACACATTACAAAAATAGGTACTTCCCTCTGTTTGTCTGGAAGCTGCTGGCAAATAATTGATTTCATCTGGGTAGACCTCTGAGCTTCCATGCAGAAGACAGGGCCTTTACATAATGCTTACTCTGAAATTATATGCAGGGCAAAGTCTGACTCACCAGAAGTTTGTCACCTATTACCCAGCTCAGATTATCTGCCTCTGGATAAGGACATAATTTAGCTGAACATTGCTTGTTCTAAAAGTAAAACTGAGTTAAGTCTAACACTAAAGAGCACCCTGAATTTTGTCTAGGATGATATGAAAAACGCTAAGGAAAGGCCAGAGTTTAAGCAAAGGTGTTGGATTAAGGCAACGTGAAAAAATTGTTTTACTAGATTTATATCAGCTCTTGAGGCCAGTTTCTGGCTCTCACAGCTACAATTCACAACGGTGAACACACTTCTGCTGGGTTTTTCATTTTATTCTCATTGGGAGTGTTGCAAACTGTATCAGCCTCGTCCAGTGGTGTGATTTCTCCTCCCTCACCTGACAAGCTGTTATCAGTACAGAAAGTGATGAAGCAGAATTTCTCCATACAGATAGAAGAAGAGTTATCAGCTTTGGCCTGTTTTCTTTCTGGAAGGTCGAAGTTAGGGGCTTACAAGAGCTGAATGATCTGAACAGAAAGGCTCTTGCTGGATGCAGGGGTGAAAAGTTGCTCTGAATCTAGGAAGAAATAAAGCCTCCAGGGACAGCAATGATCTAGATGTCAGGAAATAAACATTGTGGGGAGTGGGTTGAAATGAACCTGAGCTAACCAGGAAAAAGTGATTCAGAGGACTAGTATAATCTACTGAGATGGCCAAAATGGCACGTTGCACCTTTGAACAGGAGTAACAGAGATGCACATCCTTTCCCTCTCACAATCTTGGTATAATATGGATGGAGTTCAAGAGCCTGTGACTTTGAGAAACGAAAACTGTAACCATCACAGGTCCTATACGGTTGTTCTTCTCCACATACCTGCAATCATGTGGTGGTGGAGAACAAGGCCACACCCACTAGCTCTGCCCCATAGGAGCCAACGCCTAGGGACCAAGGTCCCTTTGCCCCCCAATAAAATATTTGAGGGGGTCAGGGGTGCCCAAGCTGATGGGCATTGCCATTCAAATGGTCTGTGTGTGCCCATGCCATGTTATTGATTATGTGGAGTGGAGCTTACCTACTCCCCCCCCAATATTTTATTGAAGTTGGCACCTCTGCTTTGCCCCCTCTGTGCCATCCTCACCACCATTGTCTATGTGTTGGGGGGGTAGTCTGTAAAGGGGGGCTTGTTATATGCACTTAGGCTCTCCCTGTGATTGGGAATCCTGATCATGCAGGGATCCCAGCTTCAGGGAGATGGTATGTACATACAATAAGCTCTTTGTTACAGACATTCCCTACACACCCACAATGTATGGGCAGCATTAGGGTGGGGTCAGTGAGGAACAGAAAGAACATATGTCACAATTGCCTGGAGGGGAATGCCCATATAAGGTTATAATGCCCAAGGAAGAGAGGTTTAGACAAAAGAAAATTACTTAGAGCTAATGGAAGAAGCAGAGACTGAACATTAGTTCCGAATAAAACTTCTGCCTAAACCTGTCTCTCTTGTGAGGTTCTTCTAATTAATAACTGTTGAAGGAATTAACCATTTTAACCAATATTTTCCATGATTTGTTAATAAGGAAAAAACTGTACATCCTGATATTATAAATGATTTGTTTATAATCATTGTTTATAAAATTATAATATATAATTTGTTTATAGCTGCAGTTGGATTAGCATGTACGCAGCCTATATGGCAGCTGGGGATTGTCACCTCACACTTTCCAATGTAATTTTCCGTCACTTTTCTCAATAGACAATTGTCCCCAGAAAATGTGGATAGCAACCAAATTTTGTGTGAATAAACATCCCATCTGAAAGCACCCTAAGAGTAAAAGCCCTTAAAAAGCGTTAAAAGCGACACCGAGGGTAAAAATTGAAAAGCAAAATCTGAAAAAATGTTCAAACATTTAAATTCAAATCCTGACTTTTTGCCGAAATTTGAATTGGTGCAATATACTTTCAAATCTTCACTCCTCTCACATTCTCAGCCTGCCACTTTGGTCATGTAAATTGGAGTTTACTCATCCACCACTCCCAGTGGGGAATTTGTGGTCCTCCAGATACTGGTGAAGTCCAAGCCCCATCGTCTCCGCAATAGCCAATGGTCAGGGATGATGGAAATTGCAGTCCAACCAACATCTTAAGAAGCACAGATCTCCCATTCCTAACTGATCTGAGAACACAAATATGTTCCTCACTTTTGAAGGCCAATGCTTTTGAGGGCAGACTCTAGTCCAAATCAATTTTTAGCAAGTTTTGACAGAATGCCGTTTAATTCAAGAAGCATTAATTTTAACCATTTATCCCATAGTCCCTGTTTGAAAAAAAGAGAGAGAGAAACATAAAGCTAATTACTCTATTATGTATTATGAGGTCTGGGTGTGTAAAACTTTCACACCAGAAGTGTCTTATTTTGCTAACTGCTTGAACATTAAACTTGAACAGAAAGGAATTGTTCCCATGACTCATATTTTTCATCATTTGGTCATTAAATTGTGATGGATATAAACCTATAAAGTACCTAAACTGAACCTTTTAACAATCCATGAGCAATACTATCATTTTTTTAATAGAACTCGCTGACCGTGCCTTTCTCAGATGCCATTTGTCACTTTCAGTGGGCAATAATCAATAACTTGGCTTTGAAATAAATAATATAGCAGTCGCAATATATTATCTTTCAGGCTGGCCTTATACTAACCACAAAACAGGGTCTGGGAAGATGAGAAGTTTAGGTAAATGTTAAAAATGGAATGACACTGAGAAGAAGAGCTAAATGAATGAGTGGACAAAGCCTAATCCTTTCTTATCCTAATCCTTTCTTCCCACTTTTGTCCCATTTTGTCATGTCATTGAGCATGTTGCATGCTCCTTGTGGTGGTTGGAAAGTTTGCATCGTATTCACATTTTTCAGTTAGGTCATGCATTTACCCAAACAGCTGGTGCAGGTTCCAGAATGTCTAAGCGACTTCAGATTATCTAATCTTCACTTATCTATATTTGTGCTAGATGATCTTTCTGGTCCCTTCCAACTCTACAATTCTATGATTCTATTAATGATGTTCCCTGCATCAGTCAACCCCACTCAAGTGAAACAAAGGCATTTATATCCTCCTCCACCATTCTGCCTCACATTCTTTGTACTTCTCCTCTCTTTAGAACAAAAGTGGGGTTTCAAATCCTAGCGCCCAATGAAATATGAGCATGTTTAAGAGGATGTGTTCAGTGTAAAAGAGGTTGACTCAGTGCAAACAGGAATTAAGCAGGCAAAACAAACAGTCTTGAATTATCGAGGAGATGTTTAATGAGTCCTTGCATGGGTGACATAGGAGGTACTGCCAGGCACACCAGTGCCCACCGGCACTGTGTTGGAGATCCTACTACACACATGACAACTAATCCTGGCAATCGTCAAGTTCCAAACTAATGCTGTGTTAGGTGTAATTTCTCTGCGCTGGGCTCTGGTTTCCAAATCTTTTAGATTTAATATGTTAGATACAGCAGCTTGTATAAAACTACTTCTCAGTCAAGTGACAACATTGTTGTGGCTGTGATACAGCAAGTGTTCTTTCTGCCTGCCAATCAGAAAAGTTTGTAAACAGTCATCATATTGATTAGAATATACGGAATTCATTAAACTATGTAGACAAGCTCACAGAGTTAAGTTGCCTGGTAGAAAACACAAAGTCATTGTAAGGCTGCCTCTGAGATGGTTCACAAGAGATGGTGAACCAGTGAATATCTAGGAGACTGGAGCTTTCTGCACTGTTGCATTCAGTACTTTACTCAGCAGACCCAAGTACTCTGTTATTTCAACAAATATCACAAAACAGCTTTAAAGTATTGCTAGACCATCAAAGATCTTGGATGTGATCTTTATCACCAGATGTCACCATCTCTATTGCCACATGAAGCACAGTCAATAGCCTTGTTATGTAGGAGTGGGGAAAGGATATCCTTGCTGTTATTTGCAACTTTGGTAAAAATGGCTGGTTAAATTATCTTGGGCTGGTGAAGTTGTACACAGTCTCTTCTTCGGAAAACTCCACTAGCACCCTGGATCAACCGATTTTGTTCTGGCAACTCTCCTGGTAAGCCAAAGAGAAGCACCACACTCTCACATGTGAAACTTCAGTAATTTCGATTCTGGGTGTTTCAAATTCACTGTGGGTCCACTGTGTAAGTCAAGGTCAATGTCACCATGCGTAAATAGAACTCTTGTTTATTCAAACTTCTGATTATTGTTTTTCTAACCTCCCGCAGGCAATTCAGATAAGTAAAGCTGTACTATGTTTAATATTTATAAGGCTGCAAGAGAACAGTGGGGAACCCTTAATTACAATGGAAATGGAGATTATGTACTTAAATATACTGGAGAAAGGCTTGAATCACAGCAACATTTATTATAAATAACATCCCCCTATACAAGTCTAAAAATAACCTCCTTAATGCTCGTGTGTGTGCATGTGTTTGATATTAAAAATGACTGATTTAAAGGAATGTGCTTCACCTTCTTTGCCAAGTAAGAAGGTTTGGTTCCAGTATGCTCAGGCTTAAATGCTGCCAGTATTTCATGTTCGGATAGTCATAAAGTTAAAGGTTAATAGGCTGTACAAATGACAGAGTTTAAAGGGGAAAATGAGCACTGGGAAGATCTCTAGTACTTAGGCAACATTTTAAAAATGAAGCTTAGCTTCATTGTAATATCTTCTCTCATGATGTTGATCATTAGTGAGAATAATTCTATTTGCATAAGCAATTTCTTTGCCTATAGCCCATCTCCGCTTATTTTGAGGGTAATTGTGACACATACTGACTCATAAGCCTTTGACACACGCCGACTCATAATCGTGCTCAGTGACATAACAATCTGCTGCCCTGGAAAATGTAACAGTGCAAATGTAAAATGGTGGCCTCTGTGCAATGATGAAGGGCAAGTAGATGTTGTAAATGGAGGAAGCTTTTCATACTAGAAAATGAGACTGGCACCGAGAAAAGCATAAGGGGAAAAAACCATTACAGGTTAAAACCATGTGCAGTGAGATTCTAAGCAAGTCTACTCTGAAGTAAGCCCCACTGAGTTCAATTAAATATATTCCATTGTTAACATGCATAGAACTGTAGCCTTCTTTAACAATCTCAGATTTGATTAGAGGCTTTCAGCTGCTGTGATTTTAAGAAATAATTGTGATCTAAACTAAGTTACAGTTAGTTGCAATCTGTGTTATCTTGGAATGCAGGGGCAGGTGGGGCTCATCAACCTGGCAAGGTAGCCCGTCTAGGAAAAAGAAACTTCAATCCTAAACATCTTGCAGTTAAACTAATTTGTGAGAAATCCTTTGGGAGTGAACCCTGAGGAACAATTTGTACCCGCTGCTTTGTGAAATATCTCCCAGAGAAGAAAAGGCTAAGGATTAAACCCTACACAAATCCAGAGTGGAATCCCTAAGGCAGTTGGATGGTGTCTTGTAAGCCTCTTTCTGCCAACTCCTGCAGCCCAGCAGGTGCCAAATGTATTGCTTTGCTTTGGACCACACCAAGAGGGGAGTCTTGTCATCTGGGCAGACCAGGATCTCCATACACACTGCCCAGGCTTGCACCCTGAGGAGGTCACTGCAAATACAGCAAAAACTATGTGGGAGGCACCAGCTACAAGTTATAAGTTCAACCTGATTGGTGTAAGGTATAAGTACTACAGGTTGTCTTCATAGGTGGGAGAGATCTTCATTCTCACTGGTCAGCTGTGGCTTAAGCAGGGCAGCCCTTGGTCAACCCATAGCAGTGACCAGAAGAATGACCACTGGGAAGAGCACAGAGAGAAGATATGTCACGGTGCAACTGCAGCAGCACAACCAGAGACCTTCATCTGTCCCAGCTGGAACCAAACATGTCTATTCCACATCAGTCTCTGCAGCCACAGCAGGTACTCCAACCTTCCAACAGTTTGACTTCACCCCCAAAGGTGCACACTTTCATTGTCTCCTGAGGCAGACAGATGCCAACAACAAGTATGCTAATTCAAGAAATATGATGCAACATAGTTTCTGCCCTCAGGATCCTTTTCTTAATTTGTATGCTACCAGTCTGGACATCTTCATGGTGCTTGAAATCACTGGAAATGTTCCAACACCAGAGCAGCTAACCTGTGGCCCTCCAAATGTTGTTAGACTCTCGCTTCCATCAGCCCCAGTCAAAATGGCCAATGGTCAGAAATGATGGGAGTTGTAGTCCAGGGACAACTGGAGGATCAAAGGTTAGCCACCACACAGGTTAACCACACCCTCTCTTGCTTTGTAGTCTTGAACGGATTTGTCATTGCAGGGAACTTTACGGAGGGGGGAAGAGCAGAAGCTCGGGACATCTCAGCACACTCACCAAACTATTCCCATGATTCTTTTTGGAAGCTGTAACAATTAAAACAATGGTTTATTTCTGGTAAAGGATAGAGACGGCCCCTTTGATACTTGAGCATGATAAGTACTTAACTGGGTTGTCCCAAACTAGTTGCTTATTTTACCTTTCCAACATTTAATTGACGTAGCTGGAAGTCAGGATCAGAGTGAAGAATAAGGCAATTTGTGACAATTTCCAACTATTCAGGGCCTTGAATGCACATTCAGGAAAAGTGTACCCAAGAAGCCCACATGATTTTGGCATTTCCACAATTGTTTCAGTTCTTGAAACTAACTTAAAAGGTTGCACCGGAGTTCTCTTTAAGCGAACGGAACAGATCAATCTTATCACCATCTCTATGAATTTTAAATAATAGCCACTTTTCTTCTCTTCCTTGGCTAACTGTTGCATGTTCAGAAGCTTTCCTTTTACGACGTCATATTTCTTCCTTCTTTAATAGAAATTACTTTAATGGACAAGATGATGTTAAAATTTTGATTTAAATGTACTTGGGCACAGTGGGAACATCAGTATTTTTATATTTAGCCTTCAAAAGCTCAAGAAATTGTGTTCTCATTCTTGGCAGAAGCAACTTTGCCCCACCTCTCCTAGAAGAAAGAGACTCAGGTTGATTCCTTCTTTTGAGAGGGGGATAAGTAAATCACATGTGGCCAGAGTGGCCAATGAGCAGGGAGGGTCAGCCAGCTGTTTAAGGCTGACTCCATCCCTCTTCACCTGGTCATCCTCACAGGCTTGGTGCCCTTAGGGCCAGGCCTGCAGAGCCATCAGGACCTGGGTACACTGGCTAAGCTTCATTTACCCAGAGCTCACTTAACAAAGACAGGGGGTTTTCTTCAGTCCTCAGCTGGGAGTCAAATCACCTGCTGGTTTTCTTGGCCAGGGGGAGGGATACGTCACTCTCATGTTTCCATTGATTCCCCCTGCCTGCGCATATTTATTTGGCTAATTGCAGATCCTCCAATTTGTTTTGTATCATTATCATTATTTATATAATGAATTTTTCCCTGACAGGAACTCAAGACAGCTTACAGATAAAATAAGGACAGATAAAAACATAGATATAGTAATCATTAATTAATATACCCTTGTTGTCACATAAAAAGTTGTCCTGAGTCTTCTTTCTAGGTATGGGGGCAACATATCTATGTATATGATCCAATAGGAAAGGGGACATCTGGTTGCCATATTTACTTCATGTGCCATCAGAAAAATATGATGTTGGCACAGGCAGCTATGTTGCTGCTTAACTGCAGTTTATATCCATGTGCACTTACATTTACCATTGATTTAAATGGAGGGCTAGCTGATCCATCTCTCCAGCCTTCAAGCCAGGTAGCTATATAGAGGTATGATATTGTCTGTCATGTTTTTGACCTTGAGAGAATAGACATAAACATATCTGAGCTACCAGTAATAGTTGGAGAATGCTGGTTGTCATGGGGGTGACTTACTCCTGATTTGCCATAATGTCGATGTTGCATTTAAATATGAATTAAGATGATGTCACCTAGCACCCCTGGACATCTTTGCAACTCATTAGTGTTGCAGCTTTTTTTAAAAAATAAGAAACTAACATTCTAAATACGTTCTTTTTTTCAAAAAGAGGCCATAACTGAAAGTTGAATGAGAAGAATGCTTTACTCTTTTATTAGTTCACTTTCTGCTATATATCTAGTCTGCATGCCAAGAAAAGTATAATCAAATGGTAAGTTATTGGTTTTTCAATAACACAGTTTTAAAAAGGGAATAAAATAGCATATCTTACCTGGCAGTATTTATGAAACAATTAATATTGCTAGTGTATTTTCCACTTCCTCAATATTTCATATGCCGTATCAGTTTTTATAAACCTCAAAAGCAGGCACAGGCAAACTCCGGCCCTCCAGATATTTGAGACTACAATTCCCATCATCCCTGACCACTGGTCCTGTTAACTAGGGATGATGGGAATTGTAGTCCCAAACATCTGGAGGGCCAGAGTTTACCTATGCCTGCTCAAAAGACTACAAGAAAGACTAATCTGAGATCTAACAAGGAAGTGAGGCAACACTTTGGGGCAGAAATACAGCATTCATGTTGTCTTATCCAATTCTCTGATACAAAAATCAAATGAAGTTGTAATTCTATTGAACTTTTGGGAGATGTTTCTGAAGACACAATTGACCACAATATCTTGTTTTTAGCTCTGTAGTCTTAAAATTTATATCCATATATGTTAAGATTAATTCCATTCCTGTTGAGATTTGTAATCCTGACATATTTATAATTCTTTGGTTTTGCCCCCAAATGACAGAAACAATATAATTCTCTCTTGCGCATAGAGAAACACATGGTGGACGTGATACTGCAGCTCATAATATATGGATATTTTATTGTGGTCACCAGCCAAAGATCATCAACAACAATAAAATTATGTTTCCCCTATATGGCATTCTAACCTGACATCCATATATGTAGGATAATGAAATTACTCTGGAGTGTGAGGAGAAGTCCTGTATTGCATAAAGAGTTTACTTTGGTCTGGAGGTTTTTGCTTATTCCCTTTGATGTATCTCAGAAATCTTCCAAGTAAACCAGTCAAAGGACCGTTCTAGGATTAGTAGAGTGACCTGGTCGCTGTCCATGGTACTGAAAACCAAAGCTAAGTCATTCTTGTTTGTTTTATTGTGAAGTAGGTGCTCTTTCATAGCTTCCCTTGCAACCACATTTAGCCAAGACTGATGAGGCAACAGCACACTGTAAATGTTACTGCAAGAAGCTATTCAGTTCAGTTTGTTTCTTCAGAGTCTGTATGGTGCCGATTGCACACTACTTGTATCTTCACTTTATTTCACCTGCACATACATAACGGTAGTATTTCGGATTTGCAAATCGAAGCCTTGATGCAACTGATTCCATTTATACAGGGGCATCCTTTAATCTTAAATTCAGCAGCTCCTTTGGCATTACTAAGGTATGTGATATAAATCAGATATGAGAGCCCTTTTAAGAAACTGATTTTTGGCTCAATGGACCGTAACCACTTTGAAATCAATGATTATTTAGGAACTCTTAAAACTGTAGATAATTTAGCTGCTGTACACACACATATTGGTTCTATTTTCTTCTTATTGGTTTACATGTGAATAATCTATATTTGTCTGGGTCTCTCCTACACAGGTGGTTGAGTATGGATTATAGCAATTCTCCTTTTTTAATACACCAGGCAGAGCTGTAAAAGATTTCAGCACCATCCCCACCCTTAGAAAGAGACTTAAAGGGCAAAGTTGGAAAGTTTGGTGTTGCGGTTCTACTCAATTTCAGTGGAATGTGAGGAGGTTCAGGATCATGTGAAAGGGCCCTGACATTTTGCAACCTAATAATTATCATATATTATTTTTCTCTTCACAGCTCTAGAAGCCTTGTGACCATGTTTGCTTCTTGACATATGGTATCAAGCTTTCTAGCTCAGGATCAGATAACTCCTCTGGAATTCTAAGGAGATCCACTTTTAAACTTACAAGTGCCTCTAGAAGAAGAGTTTGGATTTGATATCCCGCCTTTCACTCCCCTTCAGGAGTCTCAAAGCGGCTAACAATCTCCTTTCCCTTCCTCCCCCACAACAAACACTCTGTGAGGTAAGTGGGGCTGAGAGACTTCAAAGAAGTATGACTGGCCCAAGGTCACCCAGCAGCTGCATGTGGAGGAGCGGAGACGCGAACCCGGTTCCCCAGATTAGCTGACTACCGCTCTTAACCACTACACCACACTGGCTCTCTAGTTCTCGTTGCTATAGACCCTGTAATATAGAGCAGTAGCTGGGAAGCTTTTTTAACCCTGAGGGTTGCGCTTCCTCATGGAAAGCCAGGCTGGGGGTGGTGGTATCACATTTCAGTAGTGGGTGGGGCCAAAAGCAACACTGGACAGAGCATCAATTGTTACTCTTACTTTTGTACAGTAGACTACGTTTCTGTACAAAAACACAAAAAGCACAGGGGAGGGTATAGAAGAGGACTAGTAAGAGGTGTGATCTGGGTGCATATGACCAGGAGAGAGTTCTGAGAGTCAGACAGAGGACCACATTTGACCCCTAGACCTGCGGTTCCCCATCCCTGCTATAGAGGCAAAACTTGTAAGAGTGGGAAACTTCAATTAAAATATGTGAAGACAAGAAGATATGTGTAGGGCTTCCAGTGGGTAGGGAATGGGATTTAATAAAAATTCATTTTATAATTTTCCATGAATAATATCACACATTTCCAAAGTGTTATATCTGGACTTTACATTGGACTGTGGCTTCCATGGAAATGGGGTCTCCAATATGGCACCCTCAGGTTCCCTGCCCCTGTCTTTTTATTTTTTCATTTTAGTTTTGTTTAATTGATGTTATTCAGGCGGGAGGAAATCTCTGGGGGTTTTTTTGCAAGTGTTGTCAGGTATTTGGGGCTATGTTTTATTTGGTTTTAGGAATGTATGTGTTTTGCCTGTTCGAGGAGACTGGTGAGGGGCTGAGCATCATCAGTTTTTCTTCTGTGAAATTCGTTCTTTGTGGTGCACACAGCAGTTTATTTTATTTTTTTTAGATTTCCAGGTGTACCCTCAAGCCAAAAAGGTTATGGACTTCTGACACAAAGCATCACAGCTGGGACCATAAACCATACTTCTACTACTATAATCTCAGGAGACCATAGGTAGAGTATTAATATGGAATGAGTACCTTCTAATTATGTTGGTAACAATCGTTGGTCCACCCTTCTGTTCAAACTTACTGGAGAACCTACTGGTTGGGGTTAACCTACAATTACCTCCTTCCATAAGGAAGGGTCTGCTCTATCCCTCCTTCTCTGAAGATAGAATGATAGGAACAAGGAACAGGGTCTTCTGGGAGGTGACACCTTCATTATGCCCTCCAAGCTTTCTTGGTATCATCAATATCGCCACTTGGCCACCTAATGACAGGCACACAGACCAGTTTCAGACACAGCCATAGAGAAACCCTTTCAGACACAGAGAAATCCTTTCTCAGTACAGTAAAGGGATCAGTCAACACTAAATCAGCAGAAGAAACTATCCCAAACAGCGCATTTACACAATTGATCCTTGTGAACATTATCCAATTAATTATGGGTTGTAAAATAGTAATAAAATAATTCTTGTTTAAATCCAATGTTATGTGCAGTTCTACAAACACTAATTAGGGAACAAATATTATTGATGCATGTGGGAATGATGCTAATGAATGTGTGTTGAAGATCTGGTCCAGGATGACTCAGCGGGATGGCAACAAGTATTCCTTAAATACACATAGACACACCATGATCTCATGTGAAAGCTTAGGGGGAATTTTTAAAATGCAGGTTCGATCTGTTGCTGTTCTGTCACTTTCAACACACCATTGAGGAATGGGAGAGCCATTCTGTAACAAAGGCGATTTCCTGGATTTGTGCAGTGCAGCATAGTTCAGCCAATCATAATCATCCCATCCTTGAAATGGGAGTTAGTTGCAATGATTTTAAAATGCCATTCATTTTAAAGGGACATTAAATCTGAGGTGTGTTCTATTCTAGGGGTAGGGAACCCATAGGCCCTCCAGATATTGCTGGGCTCCAGTTCCCATCAGACCCAGCCAGCAAGGCCAATGGTCATGCGTGACCACCATCTGAAGGACCACAAGTTCTCTGCTCATGTTCTGTGTCCTTCCATGGGAGCACCTGGGGGCTAGGAGCGCACATAGCCTGTCCACTGAAGAGCTGAGAAGGAGAGTGGCTGCTGAATCCTCTCCCTCCCATTCCAAATAAATGCGAGATGACTTGTTACACGCCTGGAAGAAGGGGATGATGGAGAGGGCTGTACAATGTGTTATGAGAATCCTGTCCACATAGGCAGCTCTGCACTGGCCTCCCACAGGAGGGGTGGATAATGTAATTAGCCCTGACAATAAAATGTAGTTGCTAGCTAAGCTCAATTCAAACCCATGGAATTCAACCTGAAATCCTCAATCCACTTGCCTGAGAGTAAGACACACTCTGTGTGACTTGCTCCTGAATAAACCTGCCTAGAATTGATGTCTTGGTCATGATTAACTTTTGATGGATTGTGCCCTACGTGAGTAACAGTTACCAAGAAATTAAGAGTAGGAGAAGATATGTATATATGCAGTAGTAATTTTATTTTTTTACTCCAGGCATCATGGGAAATATTATTTTCTTTATTCCTTTTATTTATAAAGCATTAATTGGTATTGAATTCATTTGATAAAGCCACATGCCACACTTCAGATCTCACAGATGTCATACAGATGAGCAGGACTCTTCCACTGTAAAATAGATGTATGACTTTTCTCTAATCTCCTTTACTGGTACAGCCATCTAATGCACACAACTTGGCAATACAAGGTACCTCAGCAATATTTATTGCAGCATTCTGTGTAAGTAGTCCTCATTCTGGTGTCTTCTATTACTCACTGTGTTCTAAAAAAAAGTTATCTCAATTGAAAAATATATGATCAATGTTATTAGTGTAATCCATTCATAGCTTTATAGACCCCAAGTCTTTCAGGGAGTGTCATAAATCTTCAGGATGACCCTGGTAGGCAGGAGTTTGCTTCACAGCTGTGATTCAATGGATGGCTTTAAAAAATCACAGTGCTAGACAGCTCCCTGTTAGATGAGAAAATCTGGAGACATTTGATCCAGCTCAATTCAACAACCCTAAATCCAAATCATGAAAATACAGAACCAAGTACTTCACTCCATTTGCCAAATATGCACTGCTTTGCAATGCTTAATATTGAGTTACATGTGTAAACAACTGTGGATTTCTTATACCCACAATAAACTCTTTCGGTAATAGCATGAAATGAAACATTCAGATCCAGATATCACTTAAATCAAATGATTTAGGAGAAATTTAACTGTATGAATGAGTGCATATATATTTGTAACCAGTCCCTGAGTGGCACTGGATTAATATGCATCTGGCTTTCTTTTCAAACACAATTTAAACCATCTAACTGGTATTGCACACACCCAAATGAGCATGATTGCATGTGTGAATTCCTCACACTCTTTAAATACATCTCTGTCCCTTCTTTAGGCTTCTCAGCTTCACCTTGACACCACTTTTCTTGGTTTAATACCTCCTCTTCAGCCGCCTCACCCAAGGTATGGTGTGAAGGTCCACAAAGCCACTACTTTGGTGACACTAAACAGGTATGGATCTGATCTGTGCCTGAATGGGAATCACCAGTATGGCACCTTTGGATCCATGGTGGAAGAAAGATGGTATAGAAAGGGAAGACAGTTAATAAAAGTATTCTGTTAGTGATATTCTGCTGTATGTTGTTTAGCTTGCTTACTTGAATCATCTAGATTGCTTTGGGCAACAATATATTTATGATGCAATGATGTCTTTTTTTATTCAAACAGCAATCCCATCACATGCTGCTTTTGAAAGTACCTTCAGCGGCATGTGAGGGGACACTGGGGAACATACCCCACCCAAAACAAGTCCTCTTGGGTATATAAATTTTAGTTCTGCAAGGTTTGAGGTGGGTGAGTGGGATGGTGGTTACAGGCCACAATTGCTGTTTTCCTGCCAGGGACTTTGTACGTTTCCCAACTGCATAAAAAGTAGGAAAATCAATAGCTGAAGCTTTCCATCACAGCATCTTCAAGCTGGGAAAAGTTTCCCCGTGGTGAATTTCCATCATGAAGCTGTTAAAGGCAAACATTCACAACTTGTATAAAATAGATTAGGAAGGCGTCCCATAATTTCCCTCTGTTCAGAGGGGAAAGTAGCTTGCATTTTTAGCAGCACCTGGAGAGTATGTAAGTAAATAAAAAATGGACTGGATAAAATATTAAACTAGAATTTTAAATAACACTGGAATCCTAAACATACTTACTAAGAAATCTAAATTATTTAAACAAATGTAAATTATTCCTGAGTGGATATATTTGGGATTGGATTGGAGCATTCATGTGAAATATGTATATGAAGCCTGGGGTCTTATCATTTGCCTCCCCCCACAAAATAGTAAAGATTTCAAGGGCCACCATTTCCTAGTTAACTATATATGCTGTATATATAGTAACATTATAACTTGCAGTATGTCAGTCCTCTCATTTTGTTAACCTTCTGTTGTACAGGGATTCTGTACAGTAGTAGTAGCTTTGCTTGAAAATGTCTACATTTTAGGGTCCAGCAACTCACTACTAGAGCTTTTAGAAATTCGGTGTTTAGTATATCTGAATGGACTTATGACATCCATTTTTAAAGTAGAAGCAAACAGCTTGCACTGACCAGATAGTAATAATTTGAAGACAAACATATGGGGAAACAATGTACCTCTGTCCTTTTCTCCTCTCTTTCCACAAAACAAACCTTGCACACTTAAATTTCACATATCCAAGGGGGGTTTAGGGAACATGTCCCATGATCAATGTCCCATGACATGCCTTTGAAGGTACTTTCAAAAGCATCATGTGATGGGACTTCTGTTCAAAGAGGAAGAAAGTGTCAACACTTTCACTGGGCATGCCTGTGAAACATAAGGCCTGACTATACCCTTATGTCAAGGAGTCATGGGGAACCTGTGGAGCTCCAGATATTGTTGCACTACAACTCCTATCTTCCTTTCTGGGTGGGGTTGATGGTAGCTGGAGTCCATCAATAGCTGGGAAACCGCAGCTTTCCCATCCCTCAACCTGAGGCAGATTATTCTGGGTGTCATGAAGGGTCAGCAATTTGTTAGTCATTCCATTTATTATTGTTGATCCTTTACTCCCAAGGAGAAGCACTTGTGGGATTTTTTTATTTTTTGGCCAGAAGTGGCAAACAATTCAGCTGGTCCTGGGTACTAATATGCTCCTTGACTAGGATTGTCATTTGCTGTTCTGTCTCAGGCAGCCCCAACACACTTGAAGTCTTTTATTCTGTTCATTTATACGCACCTCCTTTCTGCCACTAGACTCAAACCTAGCTTGGGGCCTTCTCTAGATGTTCCTTCTATTGCACATTTATGATGGTTTGTGCTCATGATGCTATTGGGGTGGCTTTGCATGATTCTGTTTCAATACCTTTTGTGCCTGCAAACATTTTGGGGTGCACATTCCACCACAATGGTCCCCTTATGAAATGATGGCATAAAGTTCACTGGTTCTGGTTTCTCCATCAAAGAAGTGATTTTGAACCAGACCAGGCCTTGATTTTTTTAAATAATAATAATAATAATAATGATGATGATGATGATGATGATGATGTTTTATGTTCTTAACAATTGCCAAATATCGCCCATACTTTTCCCCCCAAAAAATCATTACATGCTAATCAAAACAAAATGAAAACACTCTCCCATCTAATGTGCCTTTAAAGCAAGATAATAGAGAAGGTTTCACAGTTCACTTTTAAGTTAGATAAATACCATCCTGTCTGAGAGTTTGTAAACTGCGGTGTGTCCTCTGACTTTGGAAAGCCACCCAAGGCAGCTGATCTACTCGAACAGAAGTCTGCTTTGTCTCATTGGTTTCACTGAAATCCAAGAGCCTCAGCTTAAGTGGGTTGTGGATCTGACTGGCAGCACTGGCTAGTCTATATTTCCATAGATGTTTATCTCACTTGGTACTCTGTCATGCGATTTCCTTGGCCAGGTGAAATCGCATCTATCTTCTCCTCCACCTCAGGGCTTCCCTTAATGTTGCATAGATACTCAAGTTCACTTACCCCCTTAACAGCCTTTAACCATCTTGAAATTGTTACAATTAAGTCAGTTAAAGTATGGTAAAGAGGTAGGTTTTTCTTCCCACGCTTTCACTGACAATATAAAGTGGAAATTATATATATGTTGGTGAATTCAAATGTATAACCAAGGAGGCCTGTTATTCTGGAATAACTATCACTGGACACAAGGGATGGGACATAGGTGTGCAGCATTAAATGGATTCCTCTGCATGTGAATGCATACTACGTGTCAAAATACGGGACGGAATGCCTCCAGCTTATTTGCAAAGGTGCCTTTAGTCCCTCTGGCATGACACTGTCCTTCTTGTTTTCCTGAGTGCTGAAACCTTCTAGCGATGGTGCCACACTAGAGGGCAAAGAGGGAGCTGTGCAAGTAAGTTGGGGGAAAGTGGAAGAGGTGCAAAATATTGGGATATCTTAACTTAGAATTCAAGCCATCGTGTTTACCTATATTCAAATCTATGCAACTTGAACAAATCTAGTAATTGACTCAACCCATTTGAAACTTCTGCAATTGGGTTCCAGCTCTGAGGGGAATGGACCCTGCCTGGAGACTTGACAGTCCAAAAAGGCAGCACACAAAGGAGAAAGTCCAAAATGATCACGGAAACAGAGCAACTCCCACATGAAGAAAGGTTCAGAGAAAAGACAAGTGAGATGATGCATGACAGAGATGTTTAAAATTAAGCCTGGTGTGGAGAAAGCAGAAACAGGAAAGTTTTTCTTCCTCTCTCATAACACTAGAATTTGGGGACATCCAATGAAGCTGAACGTTGGAAGGGGGGGAAGTGCTTCTTCACATAGCTCACAGTCAAGCTGTGGAATTTGTTCCCAGAAGAGGTAGCGATGGCAACCAACTTGGGTGTCTTTAAAGGGGCTTAGACAAATCCATGGAGGATAAGGCTATCATTGGCTATTAACCCTGATGGCTATGTTCTATCTCTGGGTAGTCAGATATCCAGAGAATACCATTTGCTGGAAACCATGGGAGTGGAGAGGGTTATTGCACTATGGTCTTGCTTGCATGCTTTCCACAGGCTTCCGGTTGGCAGCTGTGAGGACACAATAGTGGACTAGATGGGTCACTGGCCTGATCCAGATTGCTTCTCTTAGGTTCTCATGGGAAGAGAAAGGACACAGCAGAAAAGTACAGAACAGAATATATACTGCACACTGTGTGGTAAATAATCCCAGTTCACTTAGTTATATTGTAAAATATGTAACCATGTGTTTTCAGTGCTTCCTTCCCCAACACACAGAGAGAGAGCTAAAAGAAATTAATAGTTTGTTTGGTGTACATTGTTAAACTTGCCATGTATTTCAGACTGGCAAAAATTGCTCTGTTCCTCCTGAAGGTCCATTGAGCTGTGCGTCGCTCAGTCCAGGAAACGTGTTCGAGGCACAGTTACTGCTGAAATAGGGATGCTGAAATCCCATTGAGGTGAATGGTATTTGAGCAGCTGAACTGTGCCCTGGACTGCAAGCCAAGAGACGTCACTAGTTCTTCTTCACAGGACCCAGAAATAGAAACACTTCCATTCAGCCATCAATATTGCATAAGGAGAAGCTGGTCCTTCCAGACAGAAGGCGGGATCACTTGATCTTTGTCTCTTTCTCCCTTTGCATCAAATGCAGGGCCTTCAAATATATTTATTTCCTTTGAGTTTAAGACCCAGTAAGCCAAAATACTGTTAAAAGCAGTATAGCCAGAGAAGAACTTCTTGTGATGTTCATCAGATACAGCCAAAGTGGCTCCCTGTGGCTATTTTGGACTACAGCTCCCATCATCCCTGTCTCTTGGTTGGGGTTGATCAGAGTTGTAGTCCAACAATATATGGCAAAGCCTGCCTGTACGAGATCCCTGGGGTGGTTCATTTGCCATTTGTATCATATTAAGGCTGTGTACACATGACTGGTTTAGACACAGCTGGGTTGTTCTTTTTCTCAATTCAGGTCAAAACTGAGTGGGGGGGGGGACCACAACAACATTTTGTAAGAAACAATAGGACATATGCATAAAGTCATGTGCGTACTGTTTGCCAAACCAGCATTGGATGCAGAATAAATAGGAGTGGTTACAAAGCCTAAATTCATATATTCCAGAGGGAAGGTAAGCGTGTTAAGTTTCAATCTACTAGGAGTAACTGAGTCAGGCTTCCTTCTAAGTATGCATGTGTAGGATTGCACAGTTAGTTACAGCAGCAGGGCTGGGCCAAGACATTTTGCTGCCTTGGTATCCTTCCCATTTCCATATAAAAAACACAACCAGGGGGGCAGCTGAATCTGATTTCAACTCTGAGGCAACACACTTGCTTAAACTGTGCAGGGGAGGCAAGCTTGGGACACTCAGGGGATATGGTTGGCCCACTGTTACCGCCCACCCTCAGCTTCTGCCGCCTAAGGCAGCTGCCCCACTCTGCCTAATAGTAGGACCAGCTTGCACAGCAGCCACCTTAAAAAAGAAAATGACAGATTTATCCTGGCAAAAAGTTTGATGGACTAGGGCCTGCCTCATTTCCTAAGGAAGAATCCTGTAGCACCTTAAAGACCAGCAAATTTATAATGGTGTAGACTTGGGTGAACGACTTCTCTTTAATTAAGGTGCTGCAGGACTCTAGAGGTTTTGCAATAGCGTAAGCACAGCCTCTGGAAGCATGAACTTAATTCAAGCACCTCTTGAAGTGGGTACTAATCCACAAAAGTCTTATGTCACAATAAAACTATTCGTCTTTAGGATGCCACGGGTCTCTTCTTTCTGGACCTCGGTGGGAAATGGACACAGTCACACACGCAGCAGTTGGACCCCAGAAGACTCCTGAACGGTCGCGTAGAATAAAGCAGAAACCACGGTTCTTTATCGCAGGGAAGTCCAACAGAGGGCGCTATGCCCTTTAGTTTTGCTAAGGGGAAAACCGGAGCCGGGAAGAGTGCAAGCGGATTATTTTGGTTGCTTCACGTAATTAATTCCCCCAACGCACACACGCGCTCCACAAAGTGCTGGTGGCAACGCCATTCAAAACAATGTATATCCGATATATATAGGATTGAGGCAGTCAAACTAGTGATAGGCATCTGCTTTTCTTTTTGATCGCCGATCATGAAGACCATGCCAGTAATTCCATCTTGACGACACCAAGACTACACTGTAGCGGCAAGGAAGCAATGGGTTTTGGGGAGGGTGGCGGTGGGGGGAAATCCATGTGTTACGTGACTTTCATTTGAGAACGATCTCGATAAGAGGAGGAGAGAGTCACGGTTTCTCAGAAGCAGCAGCCACTTAGGCAAATCGGATTTATAAAGAGATCTATTCTGATCTGTCCTGTGGTTATTCATACAGCTACCGACTTCCACGGCGTGTGACTTTGCCGAGTTACATAAGCAAACAAACAAAAAGGGGGTGAGAGGGAGGAACAACAACAGCCACCTCCTTCTCCCAGCAATGACATTAATAGGAACTTCTATTTCATTACATTTTTCATATCTTTTCAGCCAGCTATAATGCTCTCGGTGAGTGGGTGTGCGTCTAGATATATTTCACAGGTCATCTTCGAAGTCTATAAAGACCAATCTTAATTTTCTGCGAGAACCAGATGTGACACCGGTCAAAAGCTTGATTTCACCCAGGGTGGTTTGTTTCTCCTTAGAGGCACCTCGGCAGCATCTTCATGTTTGCCCGGTTTTTTTGAAGGCATCTCAGATAAGCCAAGCCAACACTGCTCTAGAGCCGGCTGTCGATAAAGTTTTAACGCGGATTTCTGTCTGAAAGCAATGACGTGATCCATGATGGTTGTCCTCTTCCCCTGTAGTAGTAGGAATAATAACAACAACAACAATAGTGTAAAACATTCGGAAAATGTGTGTTTAATTTTAGGAAAGATTCGTAGAAGGGCAATATGGGTATGGGGAAGGGGTCCGTGACTCTAAAAAGAAAGAAAGAAAGAAAGAAAGAAAGAAAGAAAGAAAGAAAGAATTTGCAAAACTGGTAGGTAGGATGTGGCAGGGATATCTGGAAAAATATGGGAAGCAAAACGAACTATTGTAGCTGAATGGATTTTTTTCAGTTGCAAAGTAGTGACTTTGATTAGATTCCCACGATCGCTTCCTTCGATTTCCTCGTGTCAACAGCAAAAAATAGATGTGTGCAGGGATGCCAAGGTATTTTTAAGTTCAGGTTTTTTTATTTAAAAAGGGGGGGGGAGAAATTTGCTTCTGTTCTATCTACGTTATAAGCACCCTTCACATTTCTTACCAAATTTGTTTTCTCCCCCCAAAAATTACCAAAAAAGCAATAAACCTAACTGCAAAAAAGAAAAACTAAATTCAAGCAAGGCACATTAGAGGAGAGTGTGTCCGGCGTGTGAGTGTAGAAAGCACTGTGTCCTCCACATATGTTTTATTCTGTCCCACTTTTTAAAAAAACAACATTTTGGCAAGTAGCAGGCAACCTCTTTTTTTAGGTGAAACCTCCAAAACTACCTGAGCATAGTTGTGCAGCGTTCTTGCTTTAAATTTACATTACCTATATTTAGGAAACCATATTCAGTCTTTAACAAGGTGATCCTACAATGTATATTCAGAAGCAAACCCCGCTAAGTTCAAAGGCATAGGGTTGCCCTAAATCTATTTTGCTTAAACGTGAGAGAGTTCAGAGGATGCAGAAAGCAACCTAATGAGAGACAGACCGGTTTTATATGAATGAAAAACCTCTTCGCAGAATATTCACAACGAGCAATAGCTTTAGGCTCTTAGACTTATCCTCGCTCCTACACATATTTGTCTCACCGGGACCAATGGGGCTTAAGTTCTAGAGTATATTATTATTATTATTATTATTATTATTATTATTATTATTAATTGGTGCATCTGTCCGTGCGTGGCGTCCGTGCGTGGCGAGGAACACTTTGCTTTCACCCCGTTCCTGTTCATCTGGTCTTAGGCTGCTGGTGACGTTTGGTTTGGCAACAATTATCTGTCTTGATCTGTAGAGTGAACAGTCTATATCTATTTGGATCCGGTTCTCCATTTATCTTTATTTCTCTCTCGGGAAATAGCTCTGTGGAGAAGCTTTGAATCTGACACGTCAATTGCGAGCGCCTTCTCCAAAAGGCCAGCATGTTGTTGTTTTTTTGTTTTTTGTGTTTTGTTTTGTTTTTGTTTTGAAGTGATCGAGCTATGGATCCCCTGGGGAAAGGTCAAATCCGACGTCGAAGCTTTTTTGTGGGGGGGGGGGGAGATGGGATCGGTGCTGTGGTGCTGATGGTATCGGGGTACTTTTCCACCCCGAGGGCTCACCCCGGATGGGATGAAGCTGCTCTGGAGAAGGGCAGCGCCGGCCGCCCCGTTTTAGGCAAACGGGATTCGCTCCCGCAGAGCCGGGGAAGCGAACCAGAGCGAGGCTGGGTTTGGCTGCTGCTGTCGGTGTGTCGGAGGCGGCCAGTCGAGTCTCCCCCCCCGCCCTCCAATCCTTGGGGAAGCAACCCCAAGGAAAATCCCTGCCGCTGCCTCCTGCCCCATCCCTAACCCCATAGCGCAGAGGAGGTGTCCAGGCTGGCTGGCAGGTTTGGCGCGCGACCCTCCTCCTGATCTTTCTTCCGGAGGGTCATGGGTAGGGGAGTTTGTACAGAGTGAGCACTCTGTGTGTGTGTGTGTGTGTGTGTGTGTGCGCGTGTGTGTGTGTTGCAGGGGGGTCCTCACTTTGTGCGTCCTCGTCGCCCCCTTCCTCGGCGCGGTGGTTCTTCAACCGAGCCAATACCCTTTTGTGCTAATAGCCCTGTCCTCATTTGCTGCCTAATTGGACTATATAAAGCCAATAAGAGGCGAGCTCTCGTAGCCTGGAGCCAAAGGACCAAATCGAAGGGGGGCGTGGAGGCAGCGAGAGATGGACGGGGCGGCGGCGGAGGCGGCGGGGAGAGGCGAAGGAGGGGGGGTGCGCGCCGCCTGCCTCTCCTTCTCTCCCTCTTCTCCCTCACTCACTCTGCTTTGCCCTGCCTAGTGGCACTGGGGGAGTCCGGGGGCCCAGCCGACGCCGCTGACGCCTTGCCCGGCCCGAGGCCGCTTGCCACGCTCCGCGCCCCAGCGCCGCTGCCGCCGCCCAGCGCCACCCCACTGGGCTTGACATTTGGATTTCCGCGTTAGCATTCGGCGCCGGGTTGACGCAGGAGAAGCCGCAGCAGCAGCACCGGCAGGAGGAGGAGGAAGAGGAAGAGGAGGAGAAGCGCCCCCCACGGACTTCCAAGTCTCGCTGCCTGGCTGGCTGGAGGACCGGGACTCGTCCGGGTGTCGTGCGGCCCCCACCTCCACTCCATCCCTCTCCCCTTCCTTCCCCCTGCCGTCCTTCCCCCATGCCATCGGCCAACTCGGAGCCACTCCGGAGCGCAGTGTGAACGCCGTCCCGCGGACGTGGGCAACGTGGGAAGGATGCCCGAGACCGGACAGGACGCCCCCGGCAGCCAAGCGCAGCCCCCGCCGCCGCCGCAGCAGCAGCAGCAACAGCCCCCTCCGTCGTCGCAACCCAAGGAGTCGCCGTTCTCCATCAAGAACTTGCTCAATGGGGACCACCCCAAGGCGTCTCCTAAGCAGCCCCGGGCGCTCTTCCCTCCGGCGGCCAAGGGGGCTCTGGAGGGGGCCGGCTTCGCCCTGTCGCAGATGGGTGACCTCGCCTTCCCGAGATTCGAGATCCCGGCGCAGAGATTTGCTTTGCCTGCACACTATCTGGAGAGGTCCCCTGCCTGGTGGTATCCTTACAGTTTGACGCCCGCCGGAGGCCACCTGCCTAGGCCAGAAGGTACTGGAGATCAAAGTCCTCTCTCCATCTCGCTCCCTCTTCCCCTCCCCAGTCTATTCAGCCCCCCACCCACCCATCCATTTCAGTAACCCATTCGAGCCAAGCGGGTCCAGGTCTCTTCCTGAAGGAAGCCCAGGTCTTTGTCACCAAGATGATTGGACTCCATCTCCATTGCTCCGTTGTGGTTTTCCTCGGTGGTCTCTGCTCTCCAGGGTCAGCCAGGTCTCCCCTTCCTCTCCCAAACAAGCTTTCCCCCGGGGCAGATAAAGCCTTCCAGGTGTGAGCTGGGGTTTCCCGGTATCAATGAGAAGTAGCGATGTTTCCTTAGTCATCACTGACTTGTAGGCACTCGCCAGAAGAACATTTATTTAGTTTTGTGGAGATCAAAGGTTGCCTTTCGTTTCATCACCAAGAAACTATATGCACTGAACGGAGTCCCCCTCTTTCCACCCCTGGCCACCTTCACATCCCTCTCTGCGCCCCATCTGTTACTCCCCTCTCCCCTCCAAGTTTGGTGCCACTCTAATTTCCACGGGATTTATTCAGAAACATGAGGCATGTATCATACTGTATCTAAATATCTTATCTCTGGTTCAGTCTCTCGTCCCAACCACACTTTCGTGGAAGGAAGTCCCGTGAAATCCCCCACAGGACTTGCTTCCAAAGAAGTGTAGCTAGGATCCGACGAGGCTTACTCACAAGTAAATCAGCCTATCAGCTAACGGTGGGGATGTGCCTGAGAAGCAAGGAAAAGGCCATTTCAGGAAGTTCATTGACTTCCACGGTGCTCACGCTCAAGTTAGGAGCAGTTAGGATCGCAGCCTTTCGGTGGAGGAGCCCAGGGCTGCAATCCTTAAAAATTCAGAACTTGAAAGTCAGCTCCATACAACTAAATGGGACTTGCTGTCCAGCCCATTGCAGGAAGAGGAGGGAGTCAAGGCTGCTGGGTGGAGGGCAGGAGGAAGTTCCACAATGCTCAATGGGGCTTAGTCCTAAGAGAAGTGTGCATTGGATTTCAACCCGACTTAAATCACTGGGAATAAAAATGACTTCTTCCCAAGCATACACCTACTGCAGATCTCCCTGTTGTCCTACTCAGAACAGACCCATTGAAACTAATGGACCTAAGTTAGTCATGGCCATTCATCTCAATGGATCTACTCTAATCATTCTGTTCGCATAACTGCCATCATACGCATTTTTTCCTTTACCGAGCAGAGAAGTCCCATTAGCTGAATCAAACGTGCCAGGTCTCTTTCTCGGAAGTGTCTCTGCAGAGTCACCCCGAAGAGGCAGCGTCCCAGCGCCCTCTTAGGTGCGTTTCCTCGGAAGTAAGCCCCAGCTGTGTCCCACTAGGCTTACTCCCTCGTGAGTTCAGTCACAAGCCCACTTTCCAGGGAGTGAGCTCCACTCCGCTCAGCAGGGAGGAGAGAGAGAGAGAGAGCTTGACAGTCGTGCAGGGCTGACGGTGGCCTCGCTGGCTGCTCGGATCTTGACTTTTGCTCTTTGTGTGCGTGTGTCTTGCTGTTCCTCTGCAGTTTCCGTGGACAAAGCCTTCCTCAGAGACTCCTCGCCGGCCTCGGTGGGCACAGACAGGGACTCCCCGGACGAGCCCTTGCTGAAGGCCGAGCGAGAGGCGAAGGAGCTGGACTCCAAGAGCCCCGACGAGATCATCTTGGAGGAGAGCGACTCGGAGGAGGTGAAGAAGGAGGAGAGCGGCGCCGAGGACTGGCCAAAGCGCGAGTCGGAGGCGGGCAGCCCGGAGAAGAAGCCTTGCCGCAAGAAGAAGACTCGCACCGTCTTCTCGCGCAGCCAGGTCTTCCAGCTGGAGTCCACCTTCGACATGAAGCGCTACCTGAGCAGCTCCGAGCGCGCCGGCCTGGCCGCCTCGCTCCACCTCACCGAGACTCAGGTCAAGATCTGGTTCCAGAACCGGCGCAACAAGTGGAAGCGGCAGCTGGCCGCCGAGCTGGAGGCGGCCAACCTCAGCCATGCCGCGGCGCAGCGCATTGTCCGGGTGCCCATCCTGTACCACGAGAGCGCCGGCGCCGACGGCGGGGGCAGCGGGGCGGGCGGAGGCGGCGGAGGCGGCCCGACGGCGGCCAGCGCGCCTGTCAGCCAGCCCCTGCTCACCTTCCCCCACCCCGTCTACTACTCGCACCCCGTGGTCACCTCCGTGCCGCTCCTGCGGCCCGTCTGAGGACTGGGCCTAGCTCAGACGGACAGGGGACGAGTCAGGGAGGCAGGAGGAGAACGGAGCAGGGAGGGAGGGAGGGAGGGAAGGAAGGCATGAGAAGGGGTCATGGATGGATGGATGGAAGGAGGGTGGCTTCTTTAAGAACCGCGTTGAGGGACAGCCACCCTCTCTTGCCTCTCTCAGCCCAGGCCTCCGGGACGAAGCGATCGCCCCCCATCACCAAGGACCAGCAGGAACCAAGCAAAGATTTGGCTGTGTAAGTAGCGCCCGGATGCTCTGCGCAACGCCCGGCGTGGAGAGACTCTTCCCCTTCGCGGTTCGCTCCTTCTACTTTTGGGTTGTTCAGGAGGAGGACAGAACGGTCGTGGTGAGACCACCACAGAACTACAACCCGGGCTCTGTAGAAGTAGAGAGTGGGGGCTGATGAGAGCGCTTAGCTTTGCTCTGCTTTAAGGTGGATTTGGCTATTTAAAAATAAATAAATGGAGAAGCGTTGCGCAAAAGGAGATCACCCTCGTGCACTGGTGGTGGTGGGGAGAAATCACGTGTCCAGATGGTGCCAAATGCTGGCGGGGAGAGGAGGGGGTGCTATGTTGCTTGGAAGCCTCCTGGCTTTATGGCCCTGGTCCACTTTTGCAAGGATCTGTTGGTCCTAACTGCCCGAGTCTCCAGTTCTCTGGGATCTCTAAGGAGAAACGCGGCAAGCGTCACCGTGAACCATTTTTGACTTGATTATTTATGACACTCCTTATTTTATTCTGTTCCGGGTGCGTATATCTTTAGTTCTTTCTTTCTTTCCAGAATAATAATCATGATAATCATAATAAAAAAGATGTTGTGGAGAGCTGTAGTCCTTCCCCGGTCCCCGTTTCTTCTTCAAAGCAGCAGCTCCTCTGGTTTATACCGCTGACCTGTGCAATACTGTACGATTCTGAAAGCACTATAGGGTGTATTTTTTGTGGGGGGAGTTGTAGGTGAGGAAATGTCGGGTTTTGGGGGGGAGAAGTGCACAAATATAACGGGGGAGACAAAAAAGGGGGGACGGACAAAAGGCAGCTGCTCCTGAACTCCAAACTTCACAAGAGGTCGAGTGTGTCGGGCGCTTTAAGTGATGGACAATCAGTCTCTTTAAAGACGAATTGTAACTTATTTGCTATTCTGTACAGCTTTCTTGTCAGTTTCAAGGAGGGCGCGTGGGGTTTTTCGCCTGAATGGGGTGGAATCTCGAATTCTTTCGTGTCAGTCTTTCTCACCTGTTGTCTGACAAATTATTCCCGGGCCTCCCCAGATTTATTCCTCTCCCCACCTTCTCCCTCTCTAGCAGGGATCAGTCCTATTTTTAAAATTTAAAGAAGAAGAAGAAAATATTGTTATAAGAATTCAGTGTCGTGATTGGAGGGAGGGGCGGGCTGAAACAAATAAAGAAAACCTGTTCATTACTGGTGACGATGGTGGTGTTTTGCTTGATTATTTTAGAAACGGAAGGAGGGGACTTTGGGAAAGGAGAGATAACAGGTGTCCTAAACCGTCTCGCTAGTGGGACGCAGGGAAGCCCGCCTCTCCAACTCCAAGGGATCGCTGAACCTGCAGAGGTAGACAGAGGAGTCTTTGTTCTTCAAAAAAAAAAAAAAAAAAAAGGCGGGGTGGGGGGAACGAGCCGGCCAGGTTTGCCTGCGCAGAGGAGACTTTTTCTAAAGCAGTTTTTTAAAAAACAAAAAACCTCCACATAAGTCGAAAACGCCTGTTGCTGAGACTAGCAGGCGTTTTAGGGGCCTTGTAGACCTATGGATAATCGGCTGCGCCTTCGAAGTCCTACGTGCGGTCTCAGGTAAACGTTTCTGCTCCAGATCATCCATTCACAAACAAAACGACGCATTTGGGCTAAATTTACAGACCTCGTCGCTTTCGGTAGGAGAAAGAATCAGGAGACTGGGATAAAACTGAGAATCTGAGCAAAGGTGGGTTTTCTTTGTTTTTGTTTAAGGATGAGAATAGATCGGTGGGTTGTGGGGCTGGGAGGGGGATCCTTGTCCTACAGGGAAGTCCTTTTTTAAAAAAAGAAAATAGGGGAGACGCTTGTGCTTGCAAGAACCAATGCGCTCTACGTCTGGTTTCGGCCCTTCTCCGCTCTCTCTGGAGTGTTCTGCAGTAGATAGCAGGCTGATGGCTTCACACGCCGCGAGCAACGGGTTAAAAAACCCCTAGCGTCACAGCTAGAGACGGAGAAAGGCAAGCAGAGGGGAGGATTGATTTGCACAGCCTTTCTGCGCGCTGAAGTGGGCAGCGCGCGCCGCTTGTTCCAACTGTGAGTCGCCGCGTGGCCTCCACCTCTCCCGCAGCTCAGCATTCGAACTCAGAACCCTGAGCCTTCGCCAGTATCAGATTGGCTGACAGAAGCTTCTAATCGGGAAAGACACGCGCTTGGTCCTTTTTTTACTTTTGGAGAGACTCCGACTCTGGAGCCTTTCTGGTGTGTCTGGAAGCTCTCCAAGCGCACGGGGCCGGGATTAGGTTTCCAATCCGAGTGTATCTCTGTTGCAGAACTGCTCCAAAGCCGCAACACTCAGGGGCAGATTCAAGGCACCTTATACCCTAATGGAAGCCCCTTCCTAGTCCCACTTTGAATCCGATTTCACTCCGGTTTGCCAATGTAAAATGTTTCTAAGCGCCAAATCAGGCTGCTGGAGCTTTCCATTCAACTCCGAGAGAATGAAAATCATTGATGCTTACTACAGCTTTTTAATGAATTTGCTCTTCAGCAGTCCATCCAAGAGAGGGAGGGAGGAGAGAGAGAGAGAGAGAGAGAGAGAGAGAGAGAGAGAGAGAGAGAGAGAGAGAAGGTCATGGTTCTGTTGTTATTCACTCCAGAGAAAACTTACCCAGATAGTATTTTTCTGGGCGATTTTTGTTTTCTTTGTTCCATCTCTTGAGCTCAATTGGTACAGGGTGTGTGCTCTTCAATAGATCTTTGGGGCCCGCTTTGAGAGATAATATCGTTTTCCGTTTATAGAAAACTGTCGTGAATAATTCTGTGTGTGTATGTATGTATACAGTTGAGGCAAGGTTTCACCAGAAAAGAAAGAAACAAGAAGGAAGGAGAAGAGATAACCATTTATTTTCCTTTCGTTTGGGATTAAAACCTCTTGGCCTGTGTGATAAATGGAAAATAAACAGAAATGTAGAGTCAAAATACGATCTTCCTTGTGTCACCTGCAAACAAGCTGATGCCTTTGGGCTGTTTGCAATACTAACTTTGGGCCAAGCCACTAGCAATCCATTAAAAAGCCCTGTTGCAACAGCAAATATCTCCTTCCATTGGCGAACACCCTGCCGCAATGTTATCAAACGCCGAGAAAAATAACTTCTCTATTTGTGGTTAGTGCCTAGAAAACGGTTCCTGGCTCACCCTGTCTTTACTCAATCGAGAAAGGACCAGTTGGAGGCGAGCACAGCTTGTTGCCCCCCCCCCACCTTATTTCTTTATCTTTCTTTTATATGTTACACCTGCTTCTGTTGCCTGCAATTCCCCCTCCCCTCTCTGCCAAAGCGTTCCGGTTCAGAATTGCAACAGAGTCCATATCTATTGGCTGAGACGAGAGGGTTTCCCCACTAGCCTATGTGTCCAGGGGTCAAGGCCTTATAACGCAGCCTTCTCCAACATGCCCCCCATATAGGGCTGTGGGGGTTGTACAACGCAGGTTGGCCAGTGTGAGAGCAGGATGCTGGTCTGATCCAGCAGACTCTTTTTAAGAACGTAAGGAAAGCCTTCTGCATCAGACCAATGACCCGTCTAGTCCAGCATCCTATTCCCACAGTGGCCAACCAAAGATTTTGGAGTACAACTCCCAGCAGTTTCGGCTGGTACTCATGGCGTGTTATATTCCAACATCAGCTGGAGGGCACCAGCTTGGCGAAAGCTGCTGCGATTTAAGGCGCGGTGTCATCAGACACTGCGATTAGGAACCTTTGGCTAGCTAGACAGTCAGTTGGTAGGGAGCAAGTCCTGATCCGCAGCCCACTTAATGACCCCGAATTCCTCCTTCATAAGACCAACGCTCAAGCCGCCGAGTTCAAAATCAAACTCCGGTGCGCAGTGAGGAAATGGAGGAGTGGACAGGTCTTGGGCGCCCCTACGCCTCTCATTCTAACCTCTTGTTGACCTGAGGTCCATTCTCTCTGAAGGGCCCCAAGCAGGGCTTCTCCTTCCTCCAGCCCCCTGAAGGAACCCGCTGGAAGGGAAGCACAACTTCTTCAGGTCTGTTGATCTGCCCCCTTCTCTCCCTCTCTCTCCCCGAGGCCCTTGCTTAAGTATAATTTCAGCTCCCTTCAAACGCAGTCTACAGCTCACTGAAATCAAGGTCCAAGGACCCACTTTTTTAAAAAGGAGAAGAATAGATCCAGGATGGACTCCTCCAAGTCTTGCTTAGAAAAAAAGAAAAGCATTCACATTCAAGCCAGCGATGTTTTAGTAGCAAGTGGGAGTGAGTGGGAAACGGCCACCCAAAAGCAATTCCTGCGCGTCATTGCGCGCCAGCTACAGGCGTTTGCGTGGATAAGTCAGGCGCGCGCCCCTAGACAAACTTGCTTCGGTCTGCAAAGTTTGCCGGGCTGCTCTGGGCTGTTGAAGGACCAGGGTTTTGATCTGGGGGTTAAGTAAGAGCCCTTGCTCACCCTCTCTTTCTAGGCCCGCACTTGGCCATCCCTAGCCAGGGCGCAAGGAACAGGCCTTCCCCGAGCCTCTGACCTGAGATCACATAGGCTGCGCTTGGAAATGTCAAACGTTTTATATGCAACGCGTGCGTTGAACTGGGGCTCCTTTATATTGGACAGTAAAGAGGGCTTATTTCTCTTGTAAAAAACAATAGGTGGAAGTAGCAACTCAATCCCAATGGATTGTTGTACCTTTTATTTAAATAATAATAATGGTTCCAAACAAATCTCTTGGAAACCACCAAGGCAAGCCTGTTTGGTCTCAATTCAAAGGCAGTTGCTGCCATTTCTTAATCTGCAGCCACTCCACCGCCACTTCTCTTTATTGCCGAAATTGGACTCTGACAAATCTCTGCCTTTGTTTGTCATGCAAGAGAGGGAGAGTCTACTTTATCTTCCCCTGTTCCCTTCTGTCTCTCCTCTCCCCCCCCCCACCTTCGCCATTCTTTTCTTTAAAGCTCCAGTGAACAGGACTCGCTCGGATGTTTGTATTAGCAACATACATGTATTTCTTTTATTTAGGAGTAAATAGAGGCTTGCTGTGTATAGGCAACAGCAGGTACCAAGATATAAAACTTCCTCGGGACGTCAGATCTGGTGGGGGAAGAATTCAGCAGACTTGGTGGAGATTAAAACGCAGAGCAGACGCCGCCTCCAGCAGCCAGCAGCCAGCAGCTCTGTAGAGTTTAGCAGAAGAATTGAAAGAGGTAATTCGATTGAAACATCTTGCTCTGTGGGGAAGGGGTATTTTACACGTACCTTTAAAAAAAAAGTTTCTACCTCGTCCTTGGACCCGGAAAGTAACGCGAGAAGGACGCTGGGCGGAGAGGGGAGAAGGTAGGATCAGTTTGAAAAAGGAAAGAAAGTTGGCCAACTAAACCTAGCTAGGCATACTGTGAGATCGGAGAGGGGAGTAAAAATAATGATAATCTGCTGGAAATTCAAAACGGGGGTGGGTTTCTCCCTCAACCTTCGCCTGCCTCCCTCCGCCCCGGAATCTGCTGCAAGTGTCTCTGTAACAATCACTTTGCTCTATCGACTTAGCATAGTGTGTGCAAACGGAATGAGAAGCCCATTAAGAGCATTAACAGATTGGCCTGGCATAATACAGCAGCTCATATTGATCGCCAAACGTCTGTAAAATATTGTTTCAAATGAATCTATTGTTCCTGTGTGCTCTTTTCGTCAGTGTTGATGACCTTGGGATGCTCGCAAACAGGCAAATTATCCTTTCAGGGCTCAATCTGATTAAGCAACCCTCCTTTTCTCCCCTTACATCCTTGCTAACTTGGCAATGAACAGCGAGGGGGCGGGGAGGGCGCAGGATATATAGGCGTTCAGTGGCAAAGCTCTGAGGTGGGGCAGGGTGCTGGCATGAGGTTCAGAGCCCAGAGCAGGGCTGAGCAGACTTCAGGCTTGGCGGGATCTGCTTTGGGTTGTGGTTTCGCTTTAAAATAGACTCATGAAATCCACCCACCGGAACCTGGTGCAAAAGTCATTCCCTTAGATTGAAAGAATTCTGAACTCAGAAAAGGACTCTGAGTGTCAAAACCGAATGGTGCCTCAGACCTTCCGCACTCAAATCCTCTCTCCCCCTCTTCATTTCAGCTGGATTATTTAGGGAGGAGATAGCATTTGGTTGCTGCCTTTGTTTAAATAATTGCCCCTGAGGAATCCTCACTTATCTATTTCAAATCACCCAGAGATCTTTCAGTAGCTCCACATTTCTGCCCACCTAGAGAACAGTCATTACAGGGACACCTGAAATGCAGATCTAAGTTTGTTTAGTCTTGTGAAGCACTCTGAAGCTTACTTCCTAGCAAGCCTGTTTAGGATTACACTGTTGGGTGTCCTTAATCATAGAATTCGTTGCCTACCCTTGACTGTAGTCCTTGTCCCATATTACTTCCATTGCTCTACTAAGGCTGAAGTTCTACAAGAATAGGCCCCATTGAACTCAGGAGGACTCGTTTTGGAGTAAAGGTAACACAAGGCTGGGCTGTTAACTGCTGCATTTTAGCAAAATTCTCCCAATACAGCACATGCAGTGTGTTCCAGTGATTAGAGTTTTTGGTTTGCATTGGGGTGTGCCCCATCCGGCATTTCATTCAAAGATTTATTGTGGGAGCCAAGGGGAAAGAGAGAAAGGTGTCATTTCACCTTATCCGTCACTTTTGCCCCTCTATCTGTAAAACTGAAGGGACTTACCTGCTTTGAGGGCAGGAAATGAAGACTTGAATCTGTTTTATTTTTTTACTCTAAAACCACTGCTAATGTTGTTGTTGTTGAATCATGAGGTTGCTGGAGGAAGATTGAAAAGAACTTCATCATTGATCTTAAAATAAGCCAGAGGTGGGGGACTTGTGGCCATTCAGAGGTTGCCGGACTGCAGTTCCCATCATCCCTAGCCATTGGCTACAAGAGCTGGGGATGATGGGAGTTGGGAGTTCAGCAACCTCTGGAGTGCCACAGCTGCCCCAACCCTTGCAGCAAGTGGAGCAGTCAGGTCCTCTAGTTCTAATCGAAAACAGTGAATATGTCAAGTTGAATAGAATGGAGGCTTAACTTCTAATAGCCAGATCCATAATGCACAGAAAGCATATTTGAGAATGCTTATGGTGGATCAGTTACGCATTATCACCCTATAGCCATTCTTGAAGCCATAACTTGAAGGGTTTGACTTGAAGAAGGTTTTCCACCCTCTTAGGGCTTGGGAGTGTTAAGCAGGGAGAGTTCTACTTTGCTTAAGTGTTGATCCCCCGCACTGTGAAAAGTTTCATCTTCTGATGCCTGCAGACCCCCTTCTCTCTCTCTTAAATCTGGTCAGCTTGTTAGGTCTTCTTCACTGGAGGATTTTAAGCAGAGGCTGGGTGGCTGTTTGTCAGGGATACCATAGTTGCCGGCTGCATTGCAGATCATGCATTTTAAGCAGGGGGTTGGGCTAGGTGACTTTTATGGTCCCTCCTAAGATTGGGGGGTATGAATAAGGATGAAACCCTATGACAGGGGTAGCCAATGTGGGGCCCTCTGTTGTTTTACTTTGCAAAGTGAGCTGAACCCTTTGCTGGGGAAAGTGGCTGCAATAGCACACAGAGACACTTGGTGTGGACAAACATGAAAACTTAAGCTTATTACAGAAAATACAAGTTGTATAGAAAGGAGTTCCAGTTCTAACTAATTAAGTTGGGAGGTGCAAGGGAGCCACCTTGCTCCTTGCACCCAGCAGAGATACATCAAAATATGACCTCTCTCCAAGAGGGTTCAAGAGAAAATGTGAAGGAGGCAGGAAGAGATAGCTGCAACCTGAGAATATCATTCTACCATCAAAGAAAAGGTCAGCACAGAGATCAAAGGACAATGAGACAGTTTAGAAATTTGGAGGCTCCCTTTTCTGTCTGCTTCAACCCCATGCAAATCCCTAAGCAAGTTGAGTTGTGTGCTAACACTTTCAATGCCTTCCAATTGTTGTGGATTACAACTCCCATCAACCCCAACCAGCATGGCTGATGGTTAGGCACAGTGGGAGTTGGAGCCCAGCAATATCTGGAGGCATAGGAGCCAATTCCTAGGGGCCAAGGTCCTTTCAGCCCCTCTGCCCAATAAAATATTTGAGGGGGCTTGACCCCAAAAGTTGGTGGAGATTGCTATTCAAATGGTGTGTGTGCACCATGCAGGGTGGGGCTTACCTGCCCCCCCCATTTTATTCAAGTTGGCACACCTGTCTGGAGGGCGCCACTTGGATACCCCAGTCCCATTGATTTCAGTGGGATCAACGGCTTGGCAGCTGTTTGCAACCACATCAGTTGGGTGTCTTCTTCCTCTCCTTCTCCAGAAAGTGTTTGTTTCATGAATCAGACTAACCAAATACCATTTATTTAAATAAATGTGGCTAGACACCAGTTTTCAATAATGCATTTAATAAGGAGTTTTCAGTGATTCTGGCAGGCGTCTACAACTTTTGTCTCCCTTAGTTAATTCCGGCAAAGACACAAATTCCTTTGAACTCCTGAGTTTGCATGGTGTTGGCCCAATGCAAAGAAGAATGCCCTCACTCCTTTTAAGATGAAATGTAAGTTCTGCAACAGTGTAGAGATGGTAATGGCAAAATCCCTCTTGATGCTGTGGCTCTGGATTTGGCTGGAATTCTTAATCTGGACTTGGCCTACTTGGAAATTCCATTGAGAGGCGTGAGCCTGACTACAGCGTGAGGTGTTTTGGATCTGTTTGTCATCCTCTGATCTTAAGCTGCTCAACTAGTTATGCAGAATAAAGTGGCAGTGAATTAGAGTTCCTGAGTTGTGATCTGTACACCTTTAGATAACAAATGGGGGGGGGGTTATATTTTTTGTTGCTTCCTGGAGAGAAAACTAGTAGAAAACTAGTTCATCAAAGAGAAGGGTTTGGCAAAACACTCACTAATGTGCTAGTTTAGTAAATGCAGGGAGCGTTAAAGAAAGTGGGGCAGCATTCAGAATTATGACAGCTCCTCTCCCCGCCTCGCCCCCAAGATCGCAGTATAAAACGCACATCTCTGAATTAAGAGCAAAGTAGTGCAGTGGTTAAAGCAGGGAGGCCAGAAGTTCAAATCCCCATTCAGTCACGAACCTCATTGGATGACCTTGAACCAATCAAAAATAAAAGGGGTGGGGGAGAGGAGCCGCTGCCCTGAGCAATCTGGAAGCCGGTTTGAAATGTGCGTAATAACAACAGACATTCTCGTAACGAGCAATGCGTAAAATGTGTAAAGGCGCTTCTTGTTTGGAGACGAAATCCATCCGAAAGTGGAGCTGGCATCTCACCAGAAGCGCACGACGGAAACCAAAACCTCTGATCTAAAGCATATAGACCTGACATCGGAAGCACCGATTGCCACACATCGAGTGCTTGGGACGGGGAGGGTGCATAGATTTTCTGTTTCCAAAGACAAGATGAAGGAATGGGTTTCTGTCATCTCCAATATGAAAACGATGGTCTTCTCTCACTCCTGGCCACTTTAAGATCACTTTAAGATCAGAGCCAGATGAACCAGGCTTGCGTTTTGTTCTTCATAATTTGGTGGGTGGGGAGGCAGCTTTTCTGACACTTCTGTCGGCGTAAAAGCGCGTGGGTTTTCGAGTCAGGCAGAATTCTGCAGCGGGCACGAAAGTGCTTGGTCCCTGCAAGCATCTCTAGGTCGAAGGCGAGGCCATGATATAAGCCTGATCTCAGAGAAATAGTGTAGGGTTGTGGTCGCCTCCTCTCGGGGAAAAAAGTACAGTGGTACCTCGGGTTAAGAACTTACCAATTCGTTCCGGAGGTCCCTTCTTAACCTGAAACTGTTCTTAACCTGAAGCACCACTTTAGCTAATGGGGCCTCCCGCTGCTGCTGCGCCACCCGAGCACAATTTCTGTTCTCATCCTGAAGCAAAGTTCTTAATCCGAGGTACTATTTCTGGGTTAGCGGAGTCTGTAACCTGAAGCGTCTGTAACCCGAGGTACCACTGTATATCCTAAGCACTGGAAAAAGCACAGAACAGAGCAACTGACCTTTCCAAGCGCCTGGAGTAGAGCGCCTTCCGTGCCTTGGGGAGGCCTTGCGAGCCTATGCTTTTCCTATATTCAGTGGGATCTACTGTTGGGTAAGGACACATAATAGTGCAACCCCAATAAATGTAAGGTTATGAATGGTGTGAACGGGAACAAAGGAGAAGGCCTTGTGTCCAGTCAGATCAATCTAGTGGGGAATCCCAGGCACCGAGGCGAATGAGGCCCTCCAGAACTCTCCCCAGGCCATGAGATGTTGCTTTCAACTGCGATTGTGCCTCTTGGCTGCCTAGGTGGAGAGACGGGGAGGGTAGCGATCTCTGGGTTTTGCGTGGCTCGAAAACAGCCTACTGAAAAGAGTCACTTTTACTTATAGCTACGGCTGCCGCCACCAACATGTGGCCCCTGAGACGCTGCCTGAGACAGAATGGGACCCTCGAGTTGAAGACGGTTCCCCGCCCCCCCATCACGTCTACACTAAGGGGTGGAACCCAGGGCTTTGCACTCAGCTCCCATCAACCCCAGCAATAGCAAGGGGTGAGGGGAATCGGAGTACAGCAAAGAAAGTAAGTGGGGAGCCGCATAGGTTCTCCATCCCTGGTCTAAGATGACTGGTAGCTACTCTCCATGATTGCAGACTGAAAGTTGTCCCAGCCATATCTGGGGATGCCAGAGACTGATCTTTTGCGTATAAAGCTGATGCTTTCCCACGGATCTATGGCCCAATCCTCGCTTAAACGAAATGACAGGTGGTCCGGGAAGACAGAGGAAAGTACTCTTTTCACGAATTAATAGTGAGCAGTGCATCCCTACGCATGTTTATTCCGAAATAAATATCACCAAATAAGTGTCTAGATAGGGTTATAGCCTATGGCAAGGGTAGCCAACGTGCTGCCTGGCTTGCAGATGTTGCTGGACTACATCTCCCATCATCCCTGACTATTGCCCATGCTGACTAGGGAGTTAGGGTCCAACAGCATCTGCAGGATGTCTATCCCAGGCCTATGGCGTGGGATTTATTGTTGGGGTGTCCAGACGCAAACGAGGGCAGAATTCCTGCCACTTTAATAGAAGTACAGTACAGAAGAATGGCCTCTGGGAGACTATAGGCAGCCAAGGTCTATCAGCCTAGTAACAGATTTATAGAGTTGGAAAGGGACCCCGTGGATTATTCTAGTTCACGGTTTTCCAAACCTGAGTCTCCAGCTGCTTTTGGACTACAGTTCCCATCATCCCTGACCATTGGTCTTGCTGGCAAGGGATGATGGGCGTTGTAGTACAAAAAATCAACAACTGGAGACCCAAGTCTGGGAAACCCTGATCTAGTCCAACCCCCATGCAATGCAGGAATATGTACCCATAGGGGATCAAATCCATACCTTTGGCATTATCAGCGCCACACTCTAACCAACTGGGCTATTGCAGAGGTAGCTAACGCGGCGCTCTCCCAATGCTGCTCAATGGTCAGAGATGGTGGGAATTGTAGTCCAATAATATATGGGGAGGGCGCTGCATCGGGTAATGTGGCTAATTTGAGCAGAAAGCAGGAAAAGTGCGAGGAAAAGAAACGACCCTTTTTAGTTCTGCTGCTCTCTGGATCCTCGAACCCGGCTCTCCAAGCAAGCTCTCAACTGGTTTTCGAAAAGATCTCGTCTGGAATAGATGCTGTGAAGAGGCGCGCATAGATGTCTTGCTTGACGGGGGCTTGGCAAACCTTTGGGGATGATGCCAAATAGAAACGTGTCCCTTTAAGGTGGTGCGGGGAGGTTTCAAATTCTTCCCTCCCTGAGTGGTGCGACTCAGTCCAGTTTCTTCCCGATCCATCTCTGGCAATTCCCCTTTGTCCCCAACAGAAACCGCTCCTTCTATTTCTGTGCTTTTAACCTCATTGAGACGAGTGCGGAGGGGGGGGGAGGTCGGAGGAGAAAAATGGGGATGAAACTGAAAATAGGGGCGATTAATCGATGGCTCCATTAATTATGGATCTTAAAATGTGAATGTTAATAGGACTGGAATAGAAGCTGTGGAAGCAGTGCGGGAGGGAAAAAATGGTTTAAGTGCTGAGGGCGTTGTAATAAAAAGACCTTTGGATCCGAGCGATGCTTTTAAAACGATCGTCCCCAAAATAGGCGATCTGTCTGTTCTTTGGCCCAGACTAAAGGTTGTCTCCATGAGAATGGCTGAAAGTGGCCAGACGCAAAACAAGACAGGGGCTCCTACACCTTTAATAGTTGTGCAAAAGAGGGAATTTCAGCAGGTGTAGCTATTAAAAGTACAAAAGCCCTGTCTCTCCCCCCCCCCCAAATCTTTGTGATAGCATTTGGGCACCGTATATGACGAGAAATGACTGAATTGCTTGTTTGTCTCAGCCCAGATTCTTTTGCATCTGGCCAAACTTGAACCTCTGCTCCTTGCCCCTGCTCCCTGGGTCTAGGGAAGCAGAGTAATGTCGATTTCATGTGGATTGTTGATAAAAGATAACTGGACTGAACAGCTGGAAAGGGGCGGAAGGAGACAGTAATAGCTTGCTTTTGGGTCTGTTGCGCAGCAGTACTATCCTATCCATATCTGCTCCGAACTAATTCCCATTGAACTCAACGGGGTTTAGTAAATCTGTATTAGATTCAGCCTTATATAGGAAGGTCAATACAACACTGCGCAGTCGGTTTACGCACTTACACATTGCCATTCAGGTGGTGTGCGTGTGCCGCGTCATGCGATCAATAATGCGAGCGGGGCTTACCTGCTCCCCCCCCCCAATATTTTATGCAAGTTGTCATCTCTGATCCGATTCAAAGTGTCTCGCTGTAGCTTAGGGATGGGAAAGCGTGGCCCTCTGTTGTACGGACTCCAACTCTCATTGGTCCCAGCCAGCATGACCAATGGTCAGGGAGGACGTGAGCTAGTCCAGCTACAACTGGGAGCGCACCCGCGCAGCGTCGTTATTGCGGGTTTAGGTAATCCACAGTCGAAAATGGCAGTATCGCGAGTGGGAGGGGGGCAAATAAGCGAGGGAGCGCGTCGCCAGCGTCGCTGTGCGCTGCGTCGTCCTCTGCTCGCTTATATCGCTCAGGTTGGGTCGCCTGGTCTCTGCTCCAGTCTCCTATTTAAAATAAATCTGAGGGATCTCTCGCTCTCCTAAACTCGAGTCGCTTTCATGATGGAGTGGAAGCATCAGATTTTCATCAAAGTTCTATTAAGTGAAACATAGGTTGCGGGGCACCCTCTGATTGAAACAGTTTAAATTTTAATTGTGTTTTTAATTTGACATATAGTTGCAGAAAGGAATGACACTACAACGCCAAGGGGCGGTCGATTTTCTTAATTTCTCCCCGAGGAATTGATGAGTCTATCAGGCCACTAGATTGGAAACACATTAAAGCTCTCTGGTTAGGTTGTTAATTGGAACTTGATGGATAGGGGAGCCTCGGATAGGCTATGCTGATCCAATCTGCCTGACTTTTCTGTTTTCCAATAAATTACACAATTCATTTTCCAGCCACAGATTACATAAATTGTACACCGCTAAAGCTCTCTCTCTCTCTCTCTCTCTCTCTCTCTCTCTCTCTCTCTCTCTCTCTCCCTCCCTCCCTCCCTCCCTCCCTCCCTCCTGTTCGCTCTCCTGTTCTCGCTCTCTCGCTCTCTCTCTCCCCCGCCTACCTCTCTCTTTTCAAAATAGGGAGCCTTCCTCGCTTCACCCATCCCTCTCTCCCCCCTCGCTCCCCGCACAAGCCTATTGCGAGATGTCATTTGCACCAAAAAACGGGCAGCATAGCCTCTTGAATGAAAATCGAAACATAATCAACGTTTATACTTAGAAAATTTATTGAGATCATTTTCTCTGGTATTTCCTTATTTTAAAGTTTGGACGCTCCATATATCATAATCCACACGTGGCAAAAAGAGGGGCGCGCGGGGGGGGAGAGACTGTGTTTAATATTTATCGAAGCTTGATTCGGAGATCAAACTTGTTTATGACTTCATCTGTCATTTCAAAGGGGGGGGGGGACCTGCTCCCGATATTACAGGCTCTCAACAAGCCTATTTTCCAAGTGCCGCAAAAGCTGGGGAGATCAATTTTTATTAGGGAACCTTTGAAAGCTTGCTCGGGGCCACTTGAAGAACTGAACCTGCGTCTAATCTGCAGATCTCGACTCCTAAGTGTCCCCTTCTGCCTTGGGGGGGGCGTTGTTCTTCCTTTGCTAGTTGCTTCCTGGTTAGTGTGCATGTGTGTGCGTTTTAAGAGTTGGAAAAGGGGTCCATGGCAACCTGGAATATACTCACACGGGCTTAAGTTAGATGGGGGTGGGGGACTCAGACAAGAAACAGCCTTTAACGTTCTAGAGCTCCTTTTCATTCTAGGCTGTGGTGCTGTTCGGCCATTAATAGTCTTATAGAACACACACACGCTTCAATTAGTATGTAATGCGCATTATTTTAAAATATGGTAAGTCAGCGGTGCTGCGTTAGGGGGCGCTCTTGCTCGCTCTGCTGAGTGGGACCCTGGTCCCTGGACGTCTTGCCCTAAAGACTTGCCCCCACGGCCCCGTTGCGTTTAGTTTTAGCATGCCTGTAGCATCCTGTGCCTTCTTCAGACCTGAGAGGGAGACAAAACAACCAAACCAGGGATTCTGGGAAATGCAGCACGCCATGCATTTGAGGCACACAACTTTCCCCCAAGAATTGTGGGGTATCCTGAAAGAGCAGCCAAGTCCAACATTTCCTGTTGGCTAGAATGGGCACTCAGCAAAATGTGGATGCAATAGAGAGGACTTACTGTCTGCCCTGCGGGAGTCAACTCCCCCTGAGTGCGGCCAGGTAGAGATGGGCATAATTTTTATTAAAGGGCTGGTTATGTCCCCATCTCTATCTCTTAGTCCATCTTGCTTGCTTACCACCATCATGCATCTTCTCCTACTGCATCTCTACAGAGTTGTAGTGACTTGTTGAGTTTGACGTCAAAAGATTCAGACTCCATCACCCACCCACCCACAGGTAACTGCAACCTAAGCCTGCCTCCTGCTACTGTATGTGAACTGTGAGGAAACTCTATTTTATTCTGAGAAGACTGTTTTTGTTCTATGATTGTTTTGAGGGGGATAAAAGGGGAGAACACCAGGAAAAACAAGGCTGTACCCAGGCATTCTGGACAGCTTCGTCAAAAAGGCTGTAGTCGCAAAAGGGGTGTACTTTGCTAAATTCACAAACGTATGTAAGAAATTATAATATCTCCTAGTTTCTGTGTACATCCCTACAAGAATGGGGCCTGCAGTTTGTTAAGAGTGCTGGGAGCTGTAGTTCTGTGAGGGGTAAACTACCGTTCCCATGATTCTTTGGGGGAAGCCATGTGCTACCACCAGTGGCGTAGCGTGGGTTGTCAGCACCCGGGGCAAGGCAAGTAATTTGCGCCCCCTAACCCGTGGATTTTAGCACTCGAGTGCGAGCGCGCCCCCCCAGATGTTGCGGCCGGTGCGGCCGGCCCCCCCTGCACCCCCCACGCTACGCCACTGGGGCTGGGGGCGAGCAAAGGAGCCAAGGACCCCCCCAAAGGCTCAGCAGGAATTTATTAAATTTATTATTTGCGGAGCCCCCGCGGGCCGAGGCAGCCGAAGCCCCCTCCCCTCGGGTGCCTCCCCGCCCCCTCCTCTCCTTGGGCTGTAGGTGGAGCCCGCGCTCCGAGGCGCTCCAGATCCAGGCTTGGCGAGCGCCTCTTCTCCTCCCGGCCGGGTCCGGGGGCTTCCAGCCGTGCTCCGTCCTCGCCCCCCCCCCCCGCAGCTGAGACTTGCGCTGAAAGCCGGAGCCAGCGGCGCCCCCTTCCGCTGGGAGACCCTCGCCCACCCGCCGGCTTCCTCTCGGAGGGTTTTGGGGAGGGCAGGGCGCGTCGAGGCCCCTCGGAGCTCTCCTCCCTTCCAGTCAGCAGAAGCAGCTGTGGCTGGGCCGAGGGGATGGCGGCGGCGGCGGTGGCGGGGTGCGAAGGCTGCCCGTGCCCGGCCAGGCGTCGGTGGTGGCGGCGGCGCTGCTGCAGCGGCTGCTCCTCCTGCGAGCAGTGAGTGGAGCGCAGCTGCAGCGGCGGCGGGGGGCGCGCGCTAGGGTGCAAGGCTGGCGGTGGTGGCGGGGAGCCTGGTGGAGGAAGGAACTTGTCCCTTCCCTCTGGACTCGCGCCCCCCCCAGATGTTGCGCCCGGTGCGGCCGGCACCCCTGGCACCCCCCACGCTACGCCACTGGCTACCACAGGACAAAGGCAGGGGGAAGAAGTCTCCCAGCCCACCAGGGAACGTCCCCCCCCCAAGGCTAAGTTCTGTAATGTGTGAAATAAATCCTCATGCTCATCCTGAACACCCTCCCCAGCCCCACTGTTTGGGTTCAGAGAGACTTTTGACCATTAAGCAGACAAGCATGAGCCCCGGAACCCCTCTGCTCAGAAGCCCCTAGCCACTGCTGCCCCAGAGCTGAGGGAAAGAAGGAGGCACTCGGGCCTCCAGGGAAATCACAATTCACAGAGCCATAAGCCTCAGTGTCATCATCTTGCTCCTATGGCTTTGGCTCCTGCTATTGATCAGTGGAGAGTCCTCGTCAAAAGGCTGCAGGAGATGCTTCCGCTCGGGGGATGGGAAGCAAAGGCGATCCCCAAAACAAAACAAAGCAAAAAATAAAATAAAAATCCATATAGTAAAATGGTTGTTGGGTGAAGATGAGGCTTTCTAGGTGTCCGTTCAGGGATGTCAACAAAAGCCTCTTCGATTGTAATATCTGCTGTTCCCTCTCTCCTTTCTCCCCGCCTCCCCCTTCCTGACAGATGTGGCCATTTAACAACTTTAGGCCAAAACGGGTGTGTATAAAATGCACCCATTTAGCTCTGACAGGGCAGATTTCACGCCCTGTCTGCCCTGGTTGTAAATTCTCCTCCACCTCTTCGCCAGGCCCAATATATCACTATTTCACCCAGGGCTTTTCCTGACCTGCAGGAGCATATGCCTCACTTTAACTCAGCAAATCAGAAGGAGCCAATGGACTGGATGGCTCCCTCCCAGGCCTGCCTGCCTGCCTGCCTGCCTGCCTTATTTATTTATTTATTTATTTATTCATTTATTTATTTATTTATTTACTAACTACCCTTTTCCCTGACAAGACTGAATGTGGCTTACAGATAAAAATAAGAACCACTGAAAACAATAATTAAAACTATACAATTACAATTAAAAGCAGCATGTCACCAGGCCTTTTCACCAGAAGCAGTCAGTTCCCAAAAGCATGTTGGAATGAGACCAGTTGAAGGACAACAAGGAGGGAGCCAGTCCATTTCTCTAGGAAGGGAATTCCAAAGTCTGGGAGCAGCCACCTGGTCATGTCCTGCGTCCCCACCAAGTGTGCCTGGGAGGGTGGTAGGATTAAGAGAAGGGTCTGATCTTCTGGTAAGGAGAGACTTTTGCAGGACAGAGCCAGGTTTATGCAGAAGCAAGCACCAGCAAGTAGCGAGTATCAGGCTTGCAGTCTCTTTTAGGCTGTTCCTCACAGCCTAAAAAAGTTATGGGTTCTAGGTCATTATGCTCAGCTTCAGCTGAATGGGAAAGTCTAGTGTAAAGAAACACATCCCTAGAAATGGAGGGAGGGAGGGACGGTCTACCAGCATCTGTTTGCCCCTTTCCTTTCCTGGATCCACAGGAGTCCCAGTGGTGGCTGATGTCCCATAGACCTAGTGAGGCTACTAAGAAGTCACATTTGTAGGAGTGGATTTAGCCACTAGGAGAGGATATATTATTTATCTTTCCTTGCTCATGTGAGTGAGATCAACAGAGTACCATCCTCTGCAGCTTGAACCCTGCATAAGCAATAATCCAGGATGCTTTAAGGCAGACTGGATTTTCCTTTTTTCCCTCTTTAAAAACAACAATCACACACATATTGTGTTGTGAAGAAATAAAAGTAGCATTTACTTACATATGTAATTGAAGCAGCGATTCCAGTAGCAAAATGAAGACAGGTTTATAACTACTATGTAAGTTACGAAAGTACAAAATGTTAGCTCAGAAATGGTGTCTGAACTGCAGAACTAAGACACGCACGTATGGTCAGCTTGGAAGCATGATGAAGAAAGAAGAGACTGTCCAGGCAGTAGTTACAGCTTCCTGCCAAGGCAGACCAAAGAAGTGATCTCACAGAGTTCTCTCTAGCAAATGTTATAGGAAAGCTCTGTGACTCACAGCCCCTTCATGTGCCTATCAGCAAAACATGAACTGCTGGTTTGATTGCAGTAATGTCTGACAGCATTGGGGTGTGGCCAATTGGAGGTCAAGGAGGCATGTCGAAGTTCAGGTTTTCTCCCCACCCTCCTCCCTTGCAAAAGTCTTGTGGACACTTAGGCACCACTGTTTTACAGTTAGCACCTGTAATTGTGGAAAACTTCTGGTTCAGAAGGGATCCCTGATGCCACAGTTGCCCCTCCACTTGTTCTGGTTCTCTCCCTATCCTCCTCCTCTGCAAAGAAACAGTGGACACTTAGATTTTGGAAGTCAAATGGAATCTGTCCAAAAGTCCATTTGACTTCCAAAACATTTGAAAACCAAATCACGGCTTCTGATTGGCTGCAGGAAGCTCCTGCAGTGAATCAGAAGCTGCAGAAGAACGTTCGCAAATTGGAACAGTCACTTCTGGGTTTGCAGCATTCGGGAGCCAAAACGTATGAGTTCCAGGGCATTCGACAACCAAGGTACGACTGTATATCATTTAAATGTTCCACCTTGGTCCAAAAGGGGTCCCTGCTGTCACAATTTCTAGTGTGAATTCATGCCACAATAATTGTACATGGACCATTGCACTGAATTCAATGAGGATTGCTCTGCAATATGATTAGGACTGCAGCCTGAATCACGTAGTCTTAAAACTGCAACAGGAGTGTTAACACAGGGCCCTATACATTTCCAGATTTATGGAACATTAGGCCCACCCCCAGCTTACTCTACAACTCCCCCACCCACCCACAAGATTGTGGAATAGAATGGACGAGACTCCACTGACACTTGCACAGGGTGAGATAATACCAGTGACAGAGCACACACATTGCATACAAATGCTCCTGGGTTCAATCCTTAGCATCACAAAGCAGGGCCCAGAGATACCGCTGCCTGGAACGCCACTGCCTGTCCATGCTGACAGTACTGAGGTAGGTGGATCAGGAGTCTGACTGCTTTGCACTGAGTCAAACCATTCATCCAGCTAGACTGATCATGGGTGGTCTCGCCATCTGTAAATCTTGACTTTGAGGTGAGGGTGGAGAGAACATGCTTCGCTAGCAGCACCAAGCAGGATTGAGCCTGTTAGCCAAAGGCTCCTCATCCTATCTAGCTTCTTATTGTCATAGATCTAGGGTACCAGAGAGATATGGAGGGAAAATACAAGCTGCAGAACTATACCAGAATAGAAATTCCTGGGTTAGCTTCCGCAAACTAGCCTGGTGGCTGGCAAGCTAGATGCAAAGCTATTGACAAACAGGAGATTTGGGTGGTTGCCAAGAAGATGGAGGGGTATAATGTCACAGAAAAAATATGTCCCTTTTGAAATCTAAAGGTGTTATGAAACCAAGGAGGAGGAAGTAGGCAGTATTACATGTAGCACTGGGTGCAGGAGGCAGCACCAAGAAATAGGGAGCCATTCTGGTGGACCCTGCTTTGAAATAAGGGTTGCCCCCCAATATATATATATATATATATATATATATATATATATATATATATATATATACTGATAGACTTTTACCAGTTAGGCCGAACCCTTCTAACATACCCTAAGGGCTTGAATGTGTCAGGACATTCAACCTGACTTAAGGCAGTGTGTCAAAAGTATGTATGGGGGAGACCTTATATAAAAGGGGGGCCACCAGTAGGAAAAGTCTGATCTGTTTAGCTGTTTAGGAAGCTTCTGAGGCATTTTGCCAAGGACTTCTCTTTTCAGCTCAGCTCCAGGAAAAAATAAAGAGAAGGGCTTTGGATTTATTTCCACTAAGCCCAAAGCACACAGGCCTGAGCAAAACCTTGTGAAATGCCCTTAGAACATAAGGGGTAGCTTAACCCCTGTGCAGTCTATCATGTGGGGAAGATCCTAGTGAGAAATACCAGAGAATTGCTTTTAAAGCCAAGGAAGCCAAATGTTGAAGTATATTTTTAAAAAGATTTTTATTGGGGGAAAGGGAAAACAGGGATAAAAAAGGAACAGGAAGGCAACAAATCACACACAGAGACTTTAAATGAAATCAAAAAGCCAATCTAACTTAGCTAGCTTGAATTTTATGTGCTTCCCCAGACTTGTAATTCAGAGCATGTGCAGAGTTCATTGCGGAAGACATGGTTCTAAATCAGCAGGGCAAAATGATAAAAACAAAGCTTCCCTTGTTTATGAAATGTAGAGACCAGAAGCAGCCTGCCTCTGACAGAGGGAGGCTGTTTTGTGATCTCTGGGCCTGTCAAAAATTTATTTAAAGGCTAGCTCCGCTGCCCTAATGACCCTGAGCTTACATTACAAAAGGGCTAGAGACAGTTCTGACTAGCTGGCCCATTAAAAAACAACAACAACCTTGGAAACCTTATTGGGAAATAAAAGACAGGAAATCTGTCTGTTGCAGACCAGAGGAGTGGTCTGATCAGAAGACACTGTTGATCTATATCAGAAGATAAAGTTTGTTACAGCCTCCCAGACAGAAAATCCCAGACACATCTCTCCTGTTCCCTGGCAGTAAACATACCAATAATACATAATTAACAATTTGCTGCCCTTTCATGACATTGAAAACCAACTGTCTGAAGCCGTTCCATCTACCTAATGGTAGCCTGGCCCTGAACAGAATAATCTTGGTTGGGATAGGGCATGAAGTGACCTGACCCTGAGACTTCCTGTGTGCTGATTATGGTCTGTATCACTGAACTATGAAAATATACCTCACCCCCTCAATTTTCAGAGGTGCCAACTTTCCCTCCCAGGCAGCAGAGGGCAAAGGCAGTCTGGAACTGAGGACTTTTCTCATAGGATAGCTTTCTATGGCTTCAGGAGAAGGTCTTTCCTTTTCTCAGAAATTCTGGAACTGGGAACTCTGGGGATTGAATCTGACTGTGTTCTGCGTTGTAGAGCGAGTATGTGCTTTACTATTGAATAATGACTCCTCCCAACAGAACATGCACATATCAGAAAAATGGCACAGAACTGGAAATCAGTGGGATATCATTGTATTCTGATGCAGCATATATAGAAAGAAACAGGGGTTCAACTTGAATAAAATATTGGGGGGCAGTAAGCCCTGCCCTGCATAATCAATCTCATGACACAGTGTATGGACACTATTTGAATGGCAACGCCCATCAACTTCTGTGGGGGCTCAGCCTTGACCCCCAGGAATTGGCTCCTATGGAAGGGAAGGGGAAGAACATACCAGAGGTGCTGTTGCCTTATAGTCCAAATAGGGGCTAGAGCAAGAATCCACAATGTTATGCCTGTGGGTACACGTGCACCCACAGTGGCCTTCTGTGCTGCTGATAGAGTCCCCTTCCCTTGCTGAAAATAGGCTTGAAACAAGTACAGTGGTACCTCAGGTTAAGTACTTACCGTAATTCGTTCCAGAGGTCCGTTCTTAACCTGAAACTGTTCTTAACCTGAAGCACCACTTTAGCCAATGGGGCTTCCTGCAGCTGCCGCGCTACCAGAGCACGATTTCTGTTCTCATCCTGAAGCAAAGTTCTTAACCTGAAGCACTATTTCTGGGTTAGCGGAGTCTGTAACCTGAAGTGTATGTAACCTGAAGCATATGTAACCCAAGGTACCACTGTACTCTGTTGTAGTCAATCAGGGTTGATTGTGGTGGGTGCTTGTTTGCTGTGTGTTTGCAAGTGTGTGTATAGCCCAAGACAATGTCTCTAGTTTGTAGATGTGCTCACAAGCCCAAATAGGTTCTTGAGCCAAGCACAGACTCTTAACAAGCTAGAAATAATCTTGAGGAACTTTCACCCCTACCAGAGAACCATGTTGGTTGGGAAAATACTAGGCCCAAACGTGTAATAAGGGGTTGTACATAGCATCTCCACTCCACTCTAAGGGTTATCTTGAAATTTGAGAAAGAAACCAAGAAGCAACCAGAGGTGGAAAAAAATTGTACTAATGAGTGATTTCATCTACCCTCACATTAACCAGGGAAATGAATAATTGGGTTATGATGAAGAAAGAAGTGAATCTTGAGTGGTTTCCAGGATTTGATGGAAGTATTGTCAAGCCATTTGGGAATGGTGACCACAGTGCTATTAAATGCAACATATACAGGAGTGGAAACTTGCCCACAAAGTCCAACACAGTCACATTTAATTTCAAAAGAGGAAATGAGGGGATTCATTAAAAGGAATTTGAAAGGGAGGGTCAGCAGGGTCAAATCCCTTCAGGAAGCTTGAAGGTTATTTAAAACCACTAAAACAGAAGCTCAGGCACAATGTATAGCACAGACTAAAAGTGCAATCCTATACATGTGTTCTCAACCCCTGGGACATCAATAGGACTTGCTCCCAGATAAATGTGCATAGGATGGCAACCTAAGATCATTAGGATGTCAGTGCTGTTAATAACTCCTTATGGAAACTATGAGAGGCAAGGAGGTTTTCTTTTTTTAAAAAAAAAGGGGGAAATTTCCCAAATGAGAAGAATTGGAAGGAGCACAAACTCTCAATAATAAGATAATGTAGTAAGCCTACACTTATTTAACTTGTGCCCCTTCAGCTTTACGCACTTGGTTTTTTTTTTTTGTTGTTTTAAAGTAAAAAGGGGGTGGGCATCCAGAGAAAAGGATTTTGGCGATTTCACATTCCACTGCCTCAAGTGTCTTTTGACTATACACAGTTATGGTTCTAGGCGTCATCCCCAAATTGTAACCCCTGTGCATGTTGTGGGCTTACTGTACACACATAAACAGAGAGCCTGCAGAACAAAAAAATGAGATGGATGTTGCCAAACATAATGAGTTATAGCCAGTGCTGTGCAAAGGAACTTGTTCTGTCAGTGCAAGGATTCAGGCTTGCACACTGGGATTTTTTTTGCTCTCCTGCATGCTCCCTTATTCTGTTTTTCGGGTTCTCCTAATCCTCTGGAGCAGATTTGGGGAGTGTGTGGGGCATGTTCTTTTGGAAGCCACCCAGAGTGGCTGCCAGCCAAATGGGCGGGGTATAAATAATAAATTATTATTATTATTATTATTATTATTATTATTATTAGAGTGGGAGGAAGTTCTGTTTTGCAAATGTAAATCCTTGCACTGATGGAATAAGTGTAATGGATACTGCTCCTTACAAATGAGCTTTTTTCTTTTTCTTTTTTACATTAGTAATAGGAAACCAGATAAGGTAGGACCATTATATGACAAAGGCGTGAAAGGGTCACTAAAGAAGTACAGGGAGATTGCAAGGCAGGATAGTTAGTTATCTACATTAGTCTTTATTGCAAAATATGTTGGACTAATACCCACCCTAGAAAATTATGGGTTTGTCAATCTAACTTGTTTCTCAAGTAAATGGGTTCAAAGCATGATTAAAGATACCGTATTTTTTGCTCTATAAGACTCGCCTTTTCCCTCCTAAAAAGTAAGGGGAAATGTGTGTGTGTCTTATGGAGCGAATGCAGGCTGCGCAGCTATCCCAGAAGCCAGAACAGCAAGAGGGATTGCTGCTTTCACTGTGCAGTGATCCCTCTTGCTATTCTGGCTTCTGAGATTCAGAATATTTTTTTTCTTGTTTTCCTCCTCCAAATACTAGGTGCGTCTTGTGGTCTGGTGCGTCTTATAGAGCGAAAAATACGGGTACATTTGTTAAAACAGGTAGAACACAGGTAGGGAAACTCTTTCAGCCTTCTGGACAATTTTCCATGGGCCACAGTCTAGGAGTAAGTGGGTCCAGAGGCAAAGTAGATGGAACAATGAGTTGGCTGGATTCTACATATTTTCACACCTAATTAAGCCTCTATCTAGGCAAGCAAGAGACACTATCAGACTTCAAGGACACATGTTTTGGGACCCAAATTTGTAACTCATCATACCAGTGCAGCAGTAACTATCAGTACATGTGCCCCAGTACAAATATCCACCTGCCTCAAATGCCTGGTGGAATAAATAAATGTGTCTTAAACTGATGGCAAGCACTTCACAATGAGGATGACTGACACACTTCTAAGGGAAGGGAGTTCCACAAACATGGACCACCACGAAGATAGCTCCAACTCCAGCCACCAGGCCAACATTCATCAGCGATGCCATGAGAAAATCTTCTCTTGCAGAGCCGAGGGCCCCAGTTAGCAAGGAGACACACTCTTTTAAGTTTTTGGGCACAAAGTCGTTATGGTCTTTATAAGTCAACATCAGTACCTTGAATTCAGTGTTCAGTGGGATTTACTCTCATGTAGGTCTGCACAGGATTGCATAGAGAACTTCAGCATCCAAACATGCTACTAAGGGAGCAGAATCATCCTAGCACATTTTCAAAGAAAAATCTGAGAACACAGCTATTAACAATCTGTGCAGGATAACAATCTGTCTCAGGGCAGAGGGACAAGAGCAGCTGGTAGAATCTCTTTTGGTTTAAGGTTGACAACTCAGTTTTTGCACCAGTTTTGCACCGGCTGGAAAGGGATATTCCATCTGCAGCCTCAAGATATGCCCCAAATCACTTATTTCTTCCTTAAGGCCCTTGAGTTACTACTGAACTAGCCTGGTTAGGTGCCACTAGTCTTCCACTAGTCCTATTTCTGTCTTTGCTTGCAGGCAAGGTAAATAATGGCATATCCCTCTGCTCCTTAAATCCAGTGGAGATTCTAATCTGTATAGGTGACTGCCAGCAAAAGGCCCAGTGGGTGATTATTGACTATTCAGACCTTTTAATTATTTGCTCCTTATCAAATCTGGTTCTGGAACAGGAGGGTTAGTGGTAGATGTGCCCAAGTACACTTTAGTCCTCCCTTACATTGGGAAACTCACAATTAGAGCAAATCCTGCTATCCACCTAGTTATATTTATAAGCCAGCGAAGACTTGCCATTTTTTTTTCCTGGCTGGGTTTCTATGCCTTTAAGAGCAGCAAGGGAGGCTGAAATGTACAGTGCAAAGCCTATGCATGTCTACTCAGAATAAACTCCTACTGTATTCAATGGCTCTTACTGCTGAGCAATCCTGGTTTAGGGTTGCAGGCACATTAAGTAGGTGGGAGCTTCACCTGTAAAACTGCTACCTATCATACAGCTTTATGGGGGGGTGTCTGTCTGTCTGTGAGTGTGTGTGCGTACAACGTGGCAACCTTTAACCCAGAGAATGGCTGTAAAAGGTGATGTTGTCCATAGAAAGGTCTCCCACTTTACGCATCTGTCTACCTAACGCGCGTTTAGTGACAGCGGATAAGGCATGCAGGTTGGTAAATTATTCCGGATCGATGGCCTAAGATAGTGTGATGTCACAAAACCGGGAGGCTCGTTCTGCAAAGGAGCTGGAGAGAAGCGGCTTTCTCTCTCTCCTTTCTCTCTCTCTTCCCGGCCCCTTCTCTCCGGGCAGGCTTTGGAGGGAGCAGCCTGGGCCGGCTGCGGAGCTGAGTGAAGGACGATCCCTTACATTGTGTTTCAGTGCGGGGTCTTTCCGGGTTAATGAGCTGACATCATGATTAAAGCTGACCATTTGTAATGTGTCTGGAGCCTGTTGAAAAGCACTGAAAAGGTTAATGCGGTAAACCAGGACAGCACCTGCCCCGCACGAGGAGGGGAGGAGCCGGGCCACTTTCCCTAATCAATTAGCCCCTTAATGAGTCTATCCAAAGTAGTTAAGGGGAGTGAATGATCGTGCCGCGGCTCGCTCGTCATCTCGCTATCCCTAATTATTTTATAAGCACTTGATTCAATATGCCGAGGCCTAACACGGGGGCTGGGAGTTAATGAAAATGTCATTTGGAAACGTCTTGACATTTGTCTGTATTGATCGGAATCTTGCTTTTATCTCTCATTATGTATTTTGGGGGAGAGAGAGGAAGGGGATAATCAGCCCATTAAGAAAGCCCATCGGGGGGAAGAGGGGGAACCCAGACGTGAAAGAGAACCGAAGGAGAGGGGAAGACGTTGACTCTCAGGTCTCATCTCCCACGCCACACAAAAAACGCTTCCAGGGCTCTGCTCGCTCCCTTTCTGGGCCTGGGTAGAAGAGGGGTGGACACTATGAAGGAAGCCTAGTCTTGAACCTCGGCGAATTGACGCACTATCAGCGTCCATTATTCCAGGACTCAGAAGTGGCAGCAGCGGTGGAGTGGGAGTCAGTCCCGCTGGAAATCGAACTCCGCTCTGGGATCCCTTCTCCACTTCCTCGGATCCCAGCTAAGCGCGGGCTTGCGACGCAAAAGGCGTACTGCACAAGCTCAGAGGCGCCCTTGCACTCGTTGTTGCGTCACCTTTTCAGAACTGAGCCCTGGCGCAGATCTGAGTCTAGAGAGGATTGCCGATCCTAGCCCCCTGGGAGTAAGCCCCATTCAAGTTCAGTGGGGCTTACTCCTGAGTAGACATGGCTAAGCTTGTCCCGAAGATGGAGCCTCCAAAGGGCTGGAGCAGCAAATGTCGGACATGTCAGGATCATAACTGCACCAGTCACCAACGCAAACTATGACCCAATGAGAAATGTGGGAGGATCTCCTACCCCAGGGCAACGTTAGGAGTCGGAGGGGGTAAAACCATCCTGAATGTAATTCTATCATACATTGCACATAAACCATAAATATGTACCTTCTGCAGTACTTATGAATGTAAAATGTTGAGATTATCCCCCAAATCTGTTGACAGTGCCTAGTCTTGAAACAGTGCCTTTGAGCATGTGAAGAGTGACCTATCGTCACTCTGTAATCATAAATAACCCACACACAACTTGAATTGATAGCAAGGATTTCCACAGTCTGGAGTGTGCCCATAACCCCCCAATACCGCTTATTTAGACAATGAGCACTGAAAAAACTTGGTCATCGCTTCCAATACGCAAAGCTTATGCGGAGAGGGATTAGAACCCAGACCTTCCGCCTTCCTACCCAGCGTGCAAGCCAGTAAACCTGTTTGAAAGGGAATATCGTCCCCCCCCCCCAACTTTGGGGATTTCATGTGGTGAATAGTAACTGTTCGTGCGCTCATTATTTACTCGTTGTAAAACCCATTCTGTTATGCAGCACGGTTTCAAAATTCAACCGATCGAAATTTGCCCCGCTTCGCTGTTGCAGGTGATGCTGTTGAATCCTGCCGAACTGAATCCGTGGCTACTATAAATCACGTTCCACACCAAACTCAATAATCTTCCTTCCTTCTCACTCTGTCCTGGTACGTTCCAAAAGAATAGCAAAACTCCCTCTAAGAGCAAACGCGGGTGGCGAGGGCAAAAATTTGCAACACTTTGTTGCAGGACCCACTTTTCCAAATAAAATAAAAAGGAACGGCAGTGCTGTTTTCACACTTATGTTTGACAATCCCCAAACAGGGAACTTGAGGAATAAGCGGTTCGAAGATGTCCACGGTGGCTGAGGCATTCGGGAACCAACCAACCAACCGCTTTGGATCTGCTTCACAAGTATAAATGGCCCTTTCAACTACTGGCAACATTGACATCGCTTTTGCTCGCTTCTTCCTCCTGAGCTGGTGAATCTCACGCAGATAAAGCACGGGAAGCAGACAACCGGCTCTTGCTCCACGGCGGCGTCTTGCGTAAATCATTAAAACAGGCAAATGTTGCATTATGGACGTGCTCTTTTCATTAAGACACCTGCCTTCACGCGCCTTCCCAATGCGATTGGATGGCTTTCCCAGCAAACAGTGGACGACTCTCGTTTCGTTTTTACCCCTCAGCCCGCCCCCCTCCAAAGGAAAGTTTCTGAAAACTTTTGGAGAGAACGATTCTCTCCCTCCCCCTCCCCCACCCCTCCACCCACTTTTTGAGTGCGATCAAAGCTGTACAAGCCCAGAGGAAGCGGGGCGATTGTATTACAATCATTGGAAGGCATTTATGTCAATCCTCTCAGAAAGCCTAAATAATTGCATATTGTTACATACGTCGTATATATCTGTATATACCCTGCGCCATCGGGATGGATTACATCCCATGGGGAAGATTAGGGATGTACCTGCATGAGTTTGGGAACGGGAAGGCATTTCTCAGCTTGTATTGCAAGCGGTCTCTCTCTCCCCCCCCCGCCCCCGCCCGCTTTGCTGCGCGCTCCTTGCCTGGGCAGCTTGGCGCCAGACAACTTGAATGCGCGCAGTCTTTTCATTTCGCCTGCAATCTCCCATCCGTGGAAAAGCAGGGGCTCCGGCTGTCCCCCCCCCACCCTCCTGCCCCCCCCACCCCGCCCTTCTCCCAAGGGATGCAGATGAGTGACCGTCCCGTTGGGCTGAGGGTTTAAACAGCAAAGCGAAAACATTGGCTTTCATCCATGAATGGGTGTCTCCCCCCCCCCTTCTTCTTCCCCGATTGACATTGCTAGACAAGATATTTCGGGGGCTGCGCGGGGGATAAAAAGTGAAGATAATGAAAGCGCCAAGGATCCGTTGCTAGAATGCAGCCCTTCTGGTTTAAATACCAGATCTCTTTCCATAAGCTGTTTAATGCCAAGCCTCTTAGCCTTCCGCCTGAGCCCCAAATGCTTGCAGAGCCAGACTGGAAATGAATGGAGAACACAAATACACAAGTGCAGCGGGGCGTGTGTGCATGGATTATATATATATAAGTTCTGAGGACTGTTGCATGAGGAGAATACTTTGTTTTAGGAAACACATATTGTGTACTAGCCCAATTAGCCATATACTAGGAATGTCGTCTTTCCCCCTTCTGTCTCTGCCATTGGTAGGAGAGGAGACGTCTAAGGCAGAGCTGCTTAGCCACTTCCTGAACCACTGGGAATAGTTTAGGACCCGTTTGATCTGAAAGACAATCCTGCTGGTTTCAGATTATTCAAGTGTGCTTCAGAACTCAACCTCCGATCTCAGGACTTATTTTATACAGGCAATGGCAGCTACTTAACACCTTGGCAAAATGTTGGCGCGAATCAAACGCCCATATCAGATTGCTAAACGGTGTGATCATCCCAAAGCCTCATTTCGTTATTTAAGGCAACAAACTGAGGCAACTTCGATTCACCCTAAAGGGTTATAAATGATAAGGGTGGATTGGGACACACATCAAACCTCTGTGGACTTTTAGCCCCGACTAGATCGTGGGTTTTTTTTATTATTATTATTATTATTATTATTATTAATAATAATAATAATAATCTGGCCCGCTTCCTTTTTGTCTGTTTCGACGAGCAGGGGCAATCCGATCACGTCGGTTTCGGTGGCCCTGCAAAGTCGGCGGCTGACAGCGTTCTAGAATTTTGAAACTTTCCGGGGCAGCCTGGCTGCCTGTGATTGGCCGAGGCGGATGTAACCTCCATGCAAATGAAGCCACGCCACCCCGCCGCCTGGAGATCAATAGAGATCTGAGAGAGAAAGGAGCATGCATTCAGGCTCGGCAAGCTCAGGGAAAACCTGCCAAGGCACGCCAAAAACACCCCCCAAACTGGTCCCCCCAAAGGCAGGCGAGGTAGCCAAGCCCCCCAGGCAGCCCCCGCACCCTCCGACGAGACCCCCTGTCCCCAGCGCGCCTCTAAAGCGAGAGCTGTTCTCTTGTTTCTTATGAGCCCAGGATGAGCAACAAAGAAGACCCGAGCAAGTGTTGTCCCGCAGCACCTCCGCTCTCCAGTTTCACCATCCAGTCCATCCTAGGCAGCGGCACCTCGGAAGGAGGCAGGGAGCCCAGCTCCAAGCAGCCAGCCTCCGCCTCCGCTTGGCCGAGCAGGAAGAGGAGCCTCTCCATATCCTCCGAAGAAGAGGAGCCGGATGAGAGCTGGAAACACCCCGCTTGCTTCTGCCCCGATTCGCATGGTCCTAAAGAAACGTGCCACAAACACCACCAACCCATCAGTTTCACGTGTCTCAGTAAGTACTGGACCAAGGGGGAGGAAAAGAAAAGAAAAACCATTCAAACCCTCCTTTACTTCCTAATTAGGAAGGATGATATGTAGGTGCATCTTATTATATTGGCGGACAGTGTTATTAGGAAGAATGCAGCGTGTTGTGTGTGTTGAAAAAAACAGCTTTGCAAGTAACCACTGTTTTATTTGAACAGCAGTCTTTCTGATCGCCGGGCTTTTAGGGGGCGAAATTAACCTAGATGACATCAGGGATGGAATAGGTTGTGGGAAGCCCGGCGAACAGCGGTTTGAGCTTTTCTGCGAATGTATAGGGTGCAGTTTTCAAGCTCTCTCAATGCTATTTGTTTTGGTTGTTTTTAAAATCTGTATTTGTTTCCTTTTGTGCGTGCTAAATTCGGATGCCATACAGATTAAAGGACCCTTTCGTTTTTAAGAGACATGTTATTATCTTATCATGCCTTTTCCGTCCAGTCTTTGGGGAGATCATTTCTTTATTATGATGGATAACGGTGATCTCTCCCCCCCCCGCACTCACCCCAACAAAAAGGCAAGAGAAGCCGGAGGTTTTTCGCAGGATTCCCGAATACATAATTTATGAAATGTTAAGATATAAAAAGTCAAGTTCTCTCGATTCTGCAGGAAAAGGGTCGTATTTGAAAACACGGGCACGCCCCTGCACCGCGTTGACCAAGAATTCAGACTGAATTCGGTGGCGCTTAAAGAAACTCCCCCCCCCCCAAAGAAAGTATGAATACGGTGGCAGCTTTAAGCTGCACTCCTAAATAGAATAACTTACCTGGGAGTAAATCCCATTAAACTTAGCGGGGTTTAGTTTTGAGGTGGCGAGTATGAGGTTGCGCTTTTAGAATTATAACAGAGAATGAACTGGATTGTAAAGGCTGCACTTGGAAACAGACTTACTCGTGAGCGCAGCACCAATGCGAAGGAGGGCTGCTCTCCTGTGAGGTGCATTGAAGTTTTTGCCTGACCTTGAAAGGACTTCATAAATTCCAGTTGCAACTCGTTTATAGAATAATGACGATGATAAATATTTTCTTAGGAAGATATGGAAGAACTGGAGCTCTGGAACAAGCAGCAATCGACTCCCTGAGTTTAGTGTTTTGTGGGATTCGTATATTGGTGTCTGTGGGTTGTGGTGTCTGTGTGTGTTTGTGGGGAGGGACACATGGCCATGCCAATCTGATCCGAAAGGCATCTCCACACACCCCCTTCCTTTTTTTAATTTCTCCCTCCAAGGCAACCCGAAGGGGAACGGCTCGGCGATCAGTTCCGACCGGACGCCGCCTTTCCTTTCTCCGTCCCAGCCGGACTTCAAGGAAGAGAAAGAGAAGCACTTCGGGCCGGGCTCGCCGGCTTCGTCGGAGCGGCAGCGGGACGGCGCGGAGCGGCAGGCGAGCTCGGCCAAGAAGAAGACGCGCACGGTTTTCTCGCGGAGCCAGGTCTACCAGCTGGAGTCCACCTTCGACATGAAGCGCTACCTGAGCAGCTCGGAGCGCGCCTGCCTGGCCTCCAGCTTGCAGCTGACAGAGACCCAGGTGAAAACCTGGTTTCAGAACCGCAGGAACAAATGGAAACGGCAACTCTCGGCGGAACTGGAGGCGGCCAACATGGCCCACGCCTCAGCCCAGACTCTCGTGGGGATGCCCCTGGTTTTCAGAGACAACTCCCTCCTCAGAGTGCCGGTTCCCAGATCCATCGCCTTCCCGGCTCCCTTATACTACCCAGGCAGCAATTTGTCGGCCTTACCTCTTTATAATCTCTACAACAAGATCGACTATTGAACTGGCGCAGCGTCTCCACCCACGACCTTTTCTTCACCCGCCCGCCTGTTATTCATAGGAAAGGAGAAATGTGCTTCTTGCATTGTTAAGAAATACACCATGTGTATTCATTATTATGATTATTAATTTTTTTAAGGGGGGGGGGGAAACCCCGACCATTTTATTTATGGGAATCCTCTCTGGGTTAGTTTTGTTCTGCTTGTTTTCTAGACTGCCCTAGAGAGTGTGTCACTTCCAGCCCTCTCTCCCTCCAGCCCATTTTCTTTAGTCTGTCCTTTTCTGACATAATAACAAAGTGACTTTCCGACCTCGAGCAGAACAGGAAACCCAACACATCAACTCACCTTTAGAAAGAACCGCGCGGCTCTGTCTGCGTGTGCGCGCAGGTAGGATAAAAGCAGGGCGCTGGAGCGGCCAGCCATTTTCCAGTCTCCCCTCGCCCGCCCCCACCGTTCCTTTTTGCCCTGAGTATTAATTATATCTGCGGGAAATAATAAATAATAATAATAGTGTATTTCAGATCTGTACATATTTTTAAAAGAAAATAAAGCATTTTAAACATCGTTGGTAACTTGGATCAGATTGCTTGTGTATTTCAGTTGGCGTACCTCCCCGCCCCTAAAAATAAAATAAAATACATGTATTTGGGTTTTAGGTGTGAAAAGTTGGATGCGTTCTGCCCTCTGGGCCCCTCTCGCTGGAAGTTTGAAAAAAGAGGAAAGTTTCATCCGTGCAACGATGGGTTCTCTCTCGTTGAGGTCGCAGGGAATCTCGATTCATCTCCAGCTGCGCTCCTGTCCAAAAACTGTGGCAAATGTCACAGCGAAATAAATCCAAGAATAGACGGGGAGCATTGATCAAAATAAAGCTGAAATATTGATATATTCGCCATGCTGACAACGCTGCCATTCCACGTTGTTTATAGGCCATACCGAAAAGAGTGGGGCTCACTTCCTCCTGCGGTTAGGATCAGAATTAAAGTCAGGAGAAAGACATGCAGGAAGTTTTAAACTTCTTTCAGACTATTTAAGCTGACCATTGTCATTTAAGGATATTTAATAAACAGCCATTTCTGTATGGGCTCAAACGATCAAGAACCGATATTCCACAGACCTTTAAAAAAAAAAAGTTCAGGCTACACAGTCCATTACTACTAAATCCAGCTGTAGTTACTGAATTTACACAGGTAAAACTCAGAGGCAGGCATCCCCGAGCCTAGTGGTTTTTATTTGTAATGGGGGTTCTGTTCACGTCAGGGGAACTTCCCTTACCTTCTCACTTCCGCCCAAAAATGTTCCCTGGGTCGCTGTCCTACCATCCCGAGTCTAAGCACATCTCCCAAAACTCTTAGTAGTTGCTGACGTGAAAAAGAGGGAGACTCGGAAGAAAGGTCCGCTGAGTTCAGTGAGACTTACTCCCAGGTAAGTCTGTATTGGACTGCATCCTTATTTAGAAAAAGAAAAAAAAATCCATTGAAAGCGGCCCGATTTTCCGCTTAAGGTGCCAATTGGCTTAAATCGTTTTAACTGGCTTGGATCGGCGCTGTTTAGAGGCATGCTACGTGATTCGCATCCAGCTCATTGATATTAACCGCAGCGCCACTTCTACTTCTGTGCCCTCCATCGTAAAACCACAGATGGGGCGCGTTCTTCTTTCTCTTCCTCCTCCCCCTCATTAAAGTGAATGGAAAATATAAGCTTCTACACTGCAGATCCGGGTAAAAGCTTGCAAATGTCAAACGCATTCGGATCAAAGCGGCTCATGTATATAGTTATTTGAAAAGAAGATGAACGTCCTTTATTAAGCGATCGGAGCTGACAAGTGTTTCCGGAAATGGGCTTTCTTCCTAGTTTGAGGTGTATTCTGTTAAATGCCAAGATCTCATGCCAGCTCCTTTTTAAATAGAAATGTGACATTATAACCAAGCCGTGATTGATCTGAGCGTTCACCCCAGCGCTGCAAAACACCTGCAGCCTCGGATGTGCCGAGAGGAGGAAGCGAATCGTTTAAACAAAAAGTAAATACTTCATCAAGTGTTATTTAAATTGCAGGCGCCGTTACGTGGTTTATCACAGCCACCTGTTCCTTGGTTCGCTCAGGATCTTATAGAGAAGACTATTTAAAATGCAATAAGTAACCACAATCCAGCTAAAATTACATTTACGATGTTTTAAAACGGAGAATTGGGGGGGGGGATAACACTCCATATGGCCCGTGTTAAAAATAAGCTCGGGATATGCACTTTCGTGGAAAATAATATTTTTGAAATTGTTTATTCGAACCATTTTCTCAAAAACCAACGGGGGTAATTCCCTATTAAGTGCATGCACGGACCTTTTATCTCAGAAACAAATGAATTTAGGGCAGCCTGGTCCTTCTATTTTAAACAAACAAAAGATCTAGATGGAGCCTAGGAAATTCGTTATTTATCCTTGACCGCGTAAGTTCCACTGTAATGCACGGGAGATATTTCTAAAAAGTTTTCATTATGACCAAGGTTGTGTGTGAATATTTGTAACTAAATAAAAAGAAGAAGTTTTTCAGGCTCCCACTGGTTATGAAGTGTTATTCATATTGCCAACAAGGATTGTTTCCAGTAGGAGTACTTAGAATCAGTGCCCTTCCAATCTTTTCCGCCTCTTCAGACTATTACTACTTTCAGTTTCCTTGAATGTTTCGGTTTTGCCTCACTGTTCATTAATATCGAAGACAGCTTTCTCGGTAAACCATACCCCAAAACAGATGATTCGAATTAAAGTGGAATTTCAGTACAAGTTTATTGGATTTTAAATAACCCCTCTCTGTCACCCACATAGTGCATAGCATCACAGACGTGCAGGGTGTTTGCATATATTCGGTTTGCATAACTCAGATCCGTCGCCCATCTCAACCGCACGCAGTGAAGCAAAACAAAACAAAAAATCGTTTTGGGAAGAGCAATGGATGCATTTGGTGTTTCCATGCAATCCTTATCCTCGCATTGCAAATCGTATTGCTAATCAATCCTGTGCATTATTGCAAACCTTGGAACTGGTCCAACACACCAGGAGATATTTAAAAAGTGTTTTGTAGGCCAGTGGCGATACAGCGAAGAGGCAGAGGCAGTTTGGCTCTTCTATGGAAGCGTGTTCAGCCACCGCAGGATAGTAGAGGAAACTGTGGCCAAGCTTAAGTCAACGACATAGTGGCCCGCAGGAGTTAGTATTGCACAGTTCTCGTTGTTTCCATCACTTTTTAAAAGGTTGCAATCCTATACCCACTGACCGGGGAGTAAGCGCCATTGAATTTAGTGAGGCTTACTTCTAAAGCCAGCCTGCATAGAACTGTGGTGTGTGTTAACATGAAATCCTTCTGTGAACGGTTGCTTGCAGTTAATCTGCTTTAATTGCAAGCATGACTACACATAAGGATTTAGCAGGTTAAAAAGGAGGGAAACAATGAGATCTATACATTGCAATCTGCTTTAGCTGCAAGGTAGACTGATTAACCTTGGGCCGTCAAGTATCTCTCCAGCACCTTCTTTCTCCATCCGGGAACTATCCCCAACTTGCTGCTTCTGCGTCGATTCAACCGCGAGGCATCAATGGCAGGGCTATTACAACAATATTTTTTTCATGATCATCGCTCTCGCTATTAAGAGCATGCGCGTTTAATTTCCATCTGATACCGCTTGGACTTTCCTTTCAGAGGCGAATTGTCCTTTGTCCTGAACACAGGATTATGCAAATATGTCAGGATCCAAGAACTCAAGGCATTAGGAAGGGATTTCGAAAGCTGCCTCAAAGCGAGAGGCATTGAACAGCAGGAAAGCCTAGCAAGAAGAGTCAAATGCTCGTATTCTGAATTCATGTGGCATACATGTGTCTTATTTGGCTTTAGATATGAAATTATAATATTTTGGCTGATATTTATATGCACATACTGAAAACAGTTCCAGCAATAGTTCGGTAGGAATCCTTTCTATCAATATAATCATGATAGTTACACATGGACAAAAGTGTGTGTGAATGATGCATGCACGTCTCAATGTTGAAATTCAAAGTACAAGGAAACGCGATGTAAATAATCAAGGGGCGGGAATGAAAAAAATAAAAAAGCCTCGGGTTCCCCTTACTTCCCAGTTTTCTCACGTATTCATACATACACGTGTATACATTTAAAGCCAAAGCTGCGAAAATTTTTAATTTGGAGTCGAACTGAAAACAACCCATATATAAAAAAATCCCGTGCAGAGAAATTTTGGCAATCTTATACACACACTGCTGGATGCAGGTTTTGCAGCGGTGTTTTCTGCTACACAACTGCTACGGAGTTGTGGACGGGGATGCCGCATACAGGGATGACGCGGGTGTGTACACAGGAAGATAAAACCAGGGGGCTTATGGAGGAAGCGAGAAATCCACGGAGCACTGGCCTATATGAGAGTTGCTGTGGTCGTAGGACAACGACCCAGATCCAAAGCGCTCTTATTTCGAGCCATCTCCCTATTAAGGCGACAAAGGACCTGCTTTATGCCCAAACAGGTGCGGCTTGAGCAGCCGCTTCCATTCATTCTCCAGCCTCAAGAGCCGCCTTCACAAACGGCGCTAGCGCCAAAGGCCTCTCCGTGGCGAAAGGAGCGCAAGGGTTTGCCCCGGAGAGGGGCACGTAAGAAAGAAGGAAGACTCAAAGAAGCAGATGGGCTTCTGTAGGCAGAGATGGGGGGGGGGCAGCAGCGGAAGGGTAACTTGGAGGCCGTTGCATGCTGGGCGTTGTAGTCGACGCTACAAAACGCTGCCTCGCGGAGCATGCCGGGCGTGCGTGCGTCTGTACGTGAGCCGTTCAGTCATTTTAAACTAACCAATCGCCGGCCGAGGCGGTCGCCGGAGCTGGGGCTGTTGGGAGTTGGCTCGGTATTCAAGGCGCGCGCGCGTGGTGAGAGGAGGAAGACGGTTGGTGCGTGTGAAAGTGAGAGAGAGGCCTCGTCGGAAAACTGGAGGACAAGGTAATAGGGGCGCCCCTGTTGTTGTTGTTGTTGTCGTTCCCCACCCCCGCCCACCTGGGGGACTCCCTCTCGGCCATTGCCTCTCCAAACCCTCGGAGGGAAGCGGGGCTGCGGGTCCTCCTTCCAGGCCACGCCCATTACACCCCCCGCGTCATGCCCGCGCGCCCTTGCTGCCTTCTTCCCTTTCTGAGAAATTGGGGTGGGGGAGGGGGGTGCAGGCATCCCATAAGGAATAACATATGGTTAAGGAATAATAAGCAGGGGGCATCCTATGAAGAATTCTCCCTCCGCCCCCATACTCGAGGTTGTTCCTTAAGGTTCCTTCGTCGCTTCTGGGGTCAAACATTTAATAACAAGGGGGTAAGGTTTTGTGCTGCAAAGACCGAGGCTCGTTGAAATGATAAGTTAAAGACAAAACCAGAGCTTTGCTGGATCAGGCCAGTGGTCAGTCTTGTAAGAAGCAGGATTCTAAGATAACAAGATGCCATTGCAAGCAGTGGCACTCTGCATAGCTGTCAACGTTTTCCCTTTTTTAAGGGAAATTCCCTTATTCCAAATAGGATTCCTCGCGAGAAAAGGGAAAAGTTGACATCTATGGCCCTCTGTGACTCTCGCTCCCTAGCAACTGGTACCTAGGCTCTCAGCTGGTGGTTCTGATATGGCTCCCATGACTATGAGGGCCATATTCTCTAGGAATTTGTGTAATCCCATGATCATGGAACTTTGATATGGGAAAACAAGCAGTGGTTTAACCTTAGAGTACTTCTGTGAGAGGGAAATTCTCACATTCCTGGTGTACATTTTTAGAGATGCAGTTGGAACTAACACAAGGGTATTAGATACATTGTATAATATGGAATCAGTTATACTAGCACATTGATTTCTTCATATGCTGTTATTTGATTATTATTCATTTCATTTCTATGCCGCTTTATATTTTTAAGAAAAATCTCTAAGCGGTTTACAGCATATTAAAACATCAATAAAACAATCCAAAATCAAACATTTCTGAAGAAAGTCAAATATAAAGTATACAGTCAAAGCAACATAATTGTCAGAAGACTAAAATATTATCTGAAAGATTTCAGAATAAAACATTACAAAGGAGGTCAGCTGAAGAATACATATTTTACACAAAGTTAACAAAAAAATCATTGCTAAGTGAAGTCAAATATAAAATGCACATTTAAAACAGCATAATTAACAAGAGAATAAAATATTATCATAAGCATGACATGGCTGTTTGGCAGGCACAGAAAGATGGGGCAAAAGAATCAATAATTAGGGTTTGTTGTCAGGCATAGCGATGTCCCTCTGGTTTCACCAGGAGCCTCTTTGGTAGGGCTGGGTGAGTCTGGGCCCCGCTCCCTAGGCCTGGTGGAAAGGGCTTTGCAGGGAACGGCCTTCACGACTCATAGCTGGGCACTGATGTTCTCAGAGCCAAAATAGCCTGTGCATAAGCAATGTACAAGAGCAGAACTTGCTAATGCTGCTTCTCCCACCTTTCTTTTTGGGCCACATTTCTACTGTTATGGAGATATTGCTTTTCTCCCCCCCCCCCAAATAAGATGTTACATTACAGGCTGCTCAGTAATTTGCCAGATATTTGACTTCCGAAACGTTCAAAAACCAAAGCGTGGCTTCTGATTGGCTGTAGGAAGCTCCTGCAGCCAATCGGAAGCTGTAGAAGCCCCGTTGGACATTCGGCTTCCAAATGAATGTTCGAAAACTGAAACACTCACTTCCAGTTTTCAATCATTCAGGAGCCAGAATGTTTTTTTTAAAAAAATATTTTTTATTAACAGACCAATAAAATCAAATCAAATAAAATCACATAAACTCCAAATTACAAAGCCGAATTTTAAAATTTTTGTTGGGGGTACCCATATTTCAAGTTCCGAAAGGGATGGGAGCCAGAATGTTTGACTCCCAAGGTGTTCGGGAGCCAAGGTATGACTGTACTTGTAAGCAAGTAAGTAGATTTTTATTTATACCCCGCCCTCCCTGGCCAAGACCGGGCTCCAGGCGGCTAACATCAAATATCAAATACATTAAAACACAATCAGACAATTGATTAAAATACAGCTTAAAAATTAGAATCAGGATAAAATTAAATGACTGCCCACAAATTACCGTATTTTTTGCACCATAACACTCACTTTTTTCCTCCTAGAAAGTAAGGGGAAATGTCTGTGCGTGTTATGGAGGAAATGCCTACGGGTGGCATGCCTACGGATTTTCCTCCTCTAAAAACTACGTGCGTGTTATGGTCGGGTGCGTGTTATAGAGCGAAAAATACGGTACAACTATAGGGGTTGGGAACCTCAAGTATTCATCAAGTACTCATCAGGGCCAGCTATCCGTGTTGGTCCCACATGAGCCAATAAAAGGGCCAAAGAGGTAACTTACAGGGTCCCATAGAGGGGGGTCAAACTGTGCCCGGATCGAAGGCTGGGCGGAACAGCTCTGTCTTGCAGGGCCTGTGGAAGGATGTCAAGTCCCGCAGGGTCCTGGTCTCCTGCGATAGAAGGTTCCACCAGGCTGGGGCCAAAGCCGAAAAGGTCTTGGCCCTGGTTAAGGCCAGTTTAACCTCCTTGAGGCCCGGGACCTCCAAGATACTATTATTTTCAGACCATAAGGTCCTCCATGGGGCATACCAGGAGAGGCGGTCCTGTCAGTACGAGGGTCCTAGGCTGTATAGGGCTTTAAAGGTTAAAAGCAGCACCTTAAACCTGACCCTGTACTCCACCGGGAGCTAGTGCAGCTGGTATAGCACTGGATGAATGTGGTCCCGTGGCAAGGACTCCATAAGGAGCCTCACATTCTGCACCCGCTGGAGTTTCTGGGTCATCTTCAAGGGCAGAGCGTAGAGCGTGCTACAATAATCGAGCCTGGAGGTGACCGTCACCTGGACCACTGTGGCTAGATCAGGGCGAGAAAGGTAAGGGACCAGCTGATTAGCACGGCGAAGGTGGAAAAATGCCACCTTTGCTGTAGCTGCAGCCTGCACCTCCATAGAGAGGGAGGCGTCAAAGGTTACACCCAGACTCCTGATGGAAGGTGCTGGCACTAATTGAGCCCCCACAAGTGATGGGAGTTGGCCCCCCAACCCCATGTCGTCCCGACCCAGCCAGAGGACCTCTTTCTTCGAAGGATTTGACTTAACTGGCTCCCACGCAGCCACTCAGCCACAGCTTCCAAACATCTGGTCAGTGTGTCCTGGGCTGAGTCAGGATGGCTGTCCATCAACAGATAAAGCTGGGTGTCATCAGCATATTGCATATTGACAACAGAGTTCTGGAGCAGAAGTTCCAGTGGCCCATCCAGCAGGCTTTTCTTGTTGATGTAATTTCTCTTTAAAATCTACCAAAGATAATATAGAAAAAAATAATAATCTATAGATAACTTTTGTATTATCTTATTCAGATGACTGGGTCAAATGAATTTAAATTGAACCAACCTCCGGAAGATGGAATCTCATCAGTGAAATTTAGTCCTAACACATCTCAGTTTCTGCTTGTTTCATCTTGGGACACTTCTGTTCGATTGTATGATGTTCCTGCCAACACCATGAGACTCAAGTATCAACATACAGGAGCTGTACTTGACTGTGCTTTTTATGTAAGTCTTTTTTACTACTTTGTGTTTTTACTATTGAAGTTATAAGAAGGGGATGCAAGGTGTAATTGACTTAATTAGTAGGTTACTGAAGCCTTTAGGCTGGATTCCAAAGTGCCATGCACAGTGTTTTGCATGCACAGGGTTTTCAGCTCCTCCCATCTGACAAGAAACTACCTCTTGAAGACTGGGAGGCCCTCTGGAGCAACCCACCACCCTTTCTGTGCTCAGAAACACTTTGCAATTGCACATGGGCTTTTCTGTCCTGGCCTTTTATTAATAATTGAGCTATAAGTTAAGTATGCCTTAAGTTAAGTAAGTTAAGCTTGTTTTGATGCTTGTGTGGGCCTGATGTTTTGTTGTAATGGGGAATGAAAAAAAGAATGCTAAAGATAGTCTTGCTCTCCAACAACCAGCGAAAACCTTTAAAAATACAGGTTATCTTCATCATTTTTTTAAAAGGTACCCTTACTGAGGTTTTTAGTAATAAGCCAGTTTAACAGGTTAATATTTAATTTTAATTGGTTAAGACAAATGGCCGAACAGAATTGTTCAATTGATTGACAGCTCTGTTTTTAAAACTACGTATTTTTATTGTAAGCCTGTATGGAAAATTGGGAAACCAGTAAAATTGTGTTGTATCAGTGGTCTTCTGCTCATACGTTACTTCTGCTTTGTCCTCCACTCTGTAGCCCCCTGAATATCTCCAATATCATCTTTGGAGGGTCTGCCAACCTACTGGAAGAGAATGTGGTGGTAGTAATAATACGCAAAAATGGGGCATTTTGTTCCATGAGCAGAAGTCCGCTGCACAATTGGGTGGACATCACTGGATGTCATCCACTGTCTTTTGATCTTTTTGTTGCCTAGTCAAGTATAGTATTTCATTCCTATATAATAGTTATGCTGCAGGATTTCATCAACATTAATTATTTTGGAAGCAATATCACATTAGCATTGTCAAATACATTTAATAACAGAATATATTTTCTAATCTTCAGTTTCATAATTTTGTGCGTAGCATTTGCCCCAGTGAAGGAGCCAAAGCCACTTGCACAGGGGTGGGGTTCAAATTCTTCCCACAGTTATAGTAACCATTGTGGGTGACCTTTGGCTGTAGTGCTACTGTTGTCATTTAATTGCCCTGTTCTCTTGTGGAAATAAAATAAAATGGGTATGTAGCCAGTAGGAGAGCAGTGCCATCCCAAATTCTTATATGTATGAGTTTGAATGGGTCATGGTTTGTTGATCCCTTGCTGACACTGTTGGATAAGACTTTTTAAAGCAAAAATAATGCCCTTATCAAATATTTGTTGGTTCCTTGGAGTACAGATATAGAACATAAGTGAACAACTTTATTCTCTTGAAGGACCCTACACATGCCTGGAGTGGAGGATTGGATCGGCAGTTAAAAATGCATGACTTGAACACTGATCAAGGTAAGCTAATTTATAGGTATAGTAGAATCTGCAGAAGTAGGAGAAAATAGATTGTTTCAACAGTAGATTAATTCACTGAAAATAGTGTCGTGAAATAGAAAAGTATTATGACTGGAATTCTTACGGTATAAATACAGACAGCATTAAAGTACAAATTAAATGTGTTTCTTTTCTGTACAGTTCATATTTACTATGTCATTTGGTTTTATGTCTGCACTTTCTGTAACTTCCATTTATTTCTGTATAGTGTTGTTCTTGATTTTATTTAGTGCATTTAAAGCTTTATTAGTCAATGCAGATTGTTAGGCCAAAGAAAGAGTATTCCATGCTAAGAACCTTGTGGTATTTTGTCTTTAACTGAGTATATAAAATATTTGCAGGGTGGTACATTTTTATTTAAAAACAATCTTTTTGTTTTATTTACAGTTCTAGTCGAGTGTTGAGGAAGCGAAACTGTCAATATTGCTTGTATGACCTAGTTCTATGCAGTACTTTTTCTATCCTTGATAGTTTCACTTGTTCTTTTCCCTTTAGAAATGTATTTATGGGCTATTTAACACCTCCAACTTTGTTTTTACAGTCGTTAGACTTGCCTGAGATTTTGGCAGAAGGGCATTATTCTGCATACATGTGCATATGAACTATGAGTTCATAGAGTAATATGCGGGGCTTGAATTGATTTAAGAGACAATGGGGAAAATGCTGTAAACGGATAGCTCAGTCGGTAGAGCTGTGAGATGTTTAATCTCAGGGTCATGGGTTTGAGCTCCATGTTGGGCAAAAGATTCCTGCACTGCAGTGGGTTGGACTAGATGACCCTTGTGGTCCCATCCAACTCTACAATTCTATGATTCTAAATATGAAATCCTTAAACTGTGATTATATATTTTTTTGGGTAGTAGAGAAATCTGGGGGACATCTGTTGAGTGAGATTTTAAGGTATGAGTATGATTGCACGTTCTGACTTGATAAGAGGACATTTAACATCCACTCCCTTTACAAATACCCTACAATATTGATAAATAGTCATTGTAGTTGATGCAGGGATAATAGGATCAGACACCTAGCTGTTTGGAAGCAGAGTAACTGAATGTCAGGAAAGCTGCTTTTCATCATTGTAGAGGATGAAATTAGATGCTGTGACATTGTAAATGGATAAGAAGTTTCCAGGCAATGGTTGCTTGATGTCTTGAAAGAATTGGAGAATTGGGTTTGGGGGAGAAAGCTATTTAGAATAAATTCTAGAGGATTAAAAAAAAGTACTGATTTCTTTCCTAAGTTGGAGAAAGAATCTGAAGTATTACAGGATTAGTATTCAGCATCACTTTAAAAGCTTCTAAAACAGTTTAGTACTACAGGATACATTGCTAAAATGGATGATGCTGTGGAATAAAGGTTTATTGACAGTTTTGCTGAAAGTGCCTAATTACTCACAAGTGGCAAAGGCATGAACTAATGTGGTCATGCTACATTCACCTACTATTAGATCTTTCAAACACACCATTCATGACTAGGATTTTCAGAGGACCCCAACAGAGATAGGTGCACAAATCTCTTTTGTGCATTTGAAAATCTCTGCATGGGTACCAACACCCCCCTTAAGCTTCTTTGAAATACTGAGTTGATATCTATTAGTCTACATTTAACACTTCAGAAGTGTATGTCTATTGAGAAGATTAGAGGATCAAGCGTCCTTTGAAAGATGTCCCAGCATGCACATACATTAGTGAATGGTATATCAGACCCTGTTAACTCTGTATGAATATTGTTTTGTCCTTTTTGTTAAATTTGATTATCAAAAATATAGTGCAACTATGTGTTCAGATTATTACTAATCTTTTTTTAAAAAACCAGACAATCTTGTTGGCACCCATGATGCTCCTATCCGATGCGTTGAATATTGTCCAGAGGTGAATGTAATGGTAACAGGAAGTTGGGATCAAACAGTCAAGTTATGGGATCCGAGAACACCTTGTAATGCGGGAACATTTTCTCAGCCTGAGAAGGTTTGTATTTAAGCAATTTACAATACAATACTTTGCGTGCCTACTCAGAGGTAAGCCCTGTTAAGTTCAATGGGGCTCTTTTTTTTAGTAGACTTGTATTTTTTAATGTGGTTAAGGAATACATTTGAGCAATTAAAGTATTAATATCTTTCAGATCAGTTCATTGTTTGCATTAAAAATTTATAAACACTATTAATGAGGGTAAAATTACAGACTTAAGTGAGTTTTTACATGATTAACAAGTACTACTTAAATACCAGAAAAATACAAAGTTAACTCTTTAGTTATTCTCAGTAATTAATGCAAGCTTAGCTACATCAGGAAAATATAATGACACTCTTCAGACATAACACAAAACCATGGTTTGTTGTTAAGGGCTTGAGCCCCACAAACTTTAGACTTGTGTTCTCCTCCCACAAAGGGACAAGGTTTAAAGCTTTAGTCCTCTTTTGTTTCTAAACTGCTTTTTCCCATTGCTCAATCTTTAGTAAACTGGTTTTTATAAACCATTGTTAATTAACAAACCAGGATAAGACTTGGATACAATAGGGAGATCCTTTTGCTGAAGGCATATTCCAGAAACCCAGCTGGTAGTATTGCCTATGTTATATTGTGGTGTCAATACACTAATATAGGAAGGGCTTTATTGGTGTATCCATTTATGCCAATGTAAACAGGAAATTTAGACTGTCGCAGCTTGATTTCTTTCAGCTTCTTATTCAGGGTCCATGAGTAAGGTCCTAGCAGCTGATTTGCAGCCTGCTGTAACTTTGGCTTACAAGTACTGTAAACAAAGTGATGTGATAAAGTTACGGCCAACAATAAACCTTCAGTTGTGCATTTAAGAGTAACTTGAACGGTGTAACTTTTATTTTAACATGTTAGTGCAGCCTTATGGTATGAATAGCTGCATGTTTTGATAAATGGATGAGATGAGGCTTTTAACTTCTTTAGCTCACTAAACAGCAGTTGCATTAACAGTATTTAAATTTTTATTTATGATCTCTTGCCACTCTTCATTTTCATAGGCAGATACATGCAAATGTAAAACTTTTTAGTTTTTGTCACTACTTCAAATACTTTCTAATCACAATGGTGAGCTGTCAGTCTGGACCACATCATGTCTAAATATCCCAGTAATGTGGGCACTACATAATCTGAATCTATTGGCAAGATCTTTGATCAGGATAAAAATGTGTTGTTTTTCACTTGTGATTTATGGTTGCATGTAGCATGTAGAAAACTGTGATGAATTGCTCGCAGAATGCCATATAATAGACAGTCACACTGAATCAAACTTCTTATTGGTATAGCAAGGTTCATTATGTCACTTTTTTAAATAGTATCTCTGATAAATGTGTATACCTAGCCTATTTCATGATATTGGTTTCATTTGATTTATGACTATGGGGTGCTGTAAAGAATACTTCACAGGTATGACACCAGTCTGTAAAGGAGATTTAAGGTACCGGTAGTTAACACTCCTGATGCAGTTTTTCCTGTATATATTTTTCCATAACATTGTTTTTGTGTTGCCACATTTTATACTGTATGCATTCTTGTATAGTAATTTGCTTTGTGTCACTGTTGTTTGAGCCATTGACAATTCATCAATAATAATAATAATAATTTATTGAATTTATATACCACCCTATATCCAGAGGGCTCAGGGCAGTTCACAGAACAAAATCAAAATATAAAACCACAAAATATATAATCAAAATAAAAACAACCCAACCCACATTTTAAAAGGACATAGGATGTCAATCAAATCAACCAAGGGCCTGGTTAAAAAGGAATGTTTTTGCTTGGCGCCTAAAGGTGTATAATGAAGGTGTCAGGCGAGTTTCCCTGGGGAGAACATTCCACAGACAGGGAGCCACTGCAGAGAATGCTCATTCTTGTGTTGCCACCCTCTGGACCTCTAGGAGAAGGCACATGAAGAAAGGCCTCAGAAGATGATCTCAGGGTCCGGGTAGGTTCATATGGAAAGAGGCGGTCCTTGAGGTATTGCAGTCCTGAGCCGTTTAAGGTTAAAACCAGCACTTTGAATTGGGCCTGGAAACTAATCGGTAGCCCGTGCATTCTGTTTACATTCTGTTAGTCCTAGTATAAATGAAGGATCTGTAATGAGATACCAGATCTACCACATGTTAAGCATATGGAATGAAAGCATGTATAGTATGTATCTTTTTAGAAAGGTAAAGTTGAAATATCTAATATGTAACTAGTAGCTGTTACTTGAAAGAGTTTTACCTGATAACAGATTAATTGCTTAGTTACACAACTTTTGTTTTTAGTTTAAACTGATTTAAGCAACATTTTCTAGTTTATCACAACCATTGATTTTTTTTTTAGCGGTTAGTTATGCATGCTGAAATGGCAAGAGTAAATAAACAGTTGAGTGTTCAGTGTAATATATTTTTTGATGTTCCTGCCAGCAAATTTTTCTCTCTGTGTGTAATTGACAGGTAGGTTATTGTTTTCTGAAACAATAGACAAACTGTTTCTTTAAAATTATTTATGTAATCATGACACAGATGTAATGATACTTGATCTGTTAACCATGGATAAGAGATTGAGAGCAATCTGTGAGCTTGAACATTATCTCACCTTACTTCTTGCAGATGGATCTTCCCCTTCCCACCCCACATTTTATTTAAAGAATTTAAATTCACTTTTTGCTTTCTGAGCCTAAAAACATTACATAGGCACCTGGGTTTTTAAAAATTATTTGTGTGTATGTACTAACAATGGTTAGCTCTAAACCACAACTATGATTATAAATGTATATGCAATCCATAGTTTGTGCTAACTATAGTTCCTGAGGATTTGTGAAAGCTGGGGTTAGATGAATTGGCAAGGACATTGTTATAACTTAAAGGGTAGAATTAGCTTTTTAGGTTTGTAGGTTGGTTGGGAAAATAATGGTCTCCCTTTGAGGATGGAGAACTCTTAGCAGGAACAAGATAGATGTAAGGAGGACAAACAAGACAAATTGCATCTCTATAGCAAGGCTTAGTATGTAAAATTTTGGTATTCTAACATGGGTAATCTTGTATAGTCCATGTAGAATGCATTTTAGTGTTTCATGGAGAGTTAAGTCTGCTAGACTTCTACTTTTAAAAATCTTTTGTCATTGAACATGTTAATGGAACAGGTAATCTTTTCCTTCTACCTTTATGCTGCTAAAGTAGAAATCCTAGTACTGAATGTGGAAAATGTAATGCCACTTTATAACTTTTTTCCAAGGTGTATACATTGTCTGTGTCTGGTGATAGATTGATAGTGGGAACAGCTGGTCGGAGAGTTTTGGTGTGGGACTTGCGAAACATGGGCTATGTTCAACAAAGAAGAGAATCAAGTCTTAAATATCAGACACGTTGCATCAGAGCATTCCCTAACAAACAGGTATTTAAATTGTGCTGCATAATAATAATAATAATAATAATAATAATAATAATAATAATAATAATTTTTATTTATACCCCGCCCTCCCCAGCCAAGGCCGGGCTCAGAGCGGCTTGTCAAATGAAAGTTTGTAGAAAAATAGTCTCAATTATACCAGCTTTTGATATTTATGATTATCTTGACTCAAAAAGTTTATTTTGAATCTTGCTAATTTTATTGCTATCTCTAAAACAAATGATGTATTTGCTGTGCTTTCCTAAGGTTTTGAAGCTGTTAATGGAGTTGGAAACTAGAGGAACTTTAATATTGTATTTAATTCTAAAATTATCACAGAGCTCTGAATTATGCAGGAGCAGTAGACTGGCATAAATGCCATGCGCCAAGAAAATTAGTGTTCTGGGAAATACTGTTACAGGATTTAGATAAAAAACTATTTGCTTAGGAGTCATTTTCTGTGCTGGGCATGGCTCTTTCCTGGATCTATCAAAGCTACAAAGAGAATTAACAGAAGAACAAGAGTGTCTTTGTTTCTCTCATCATTCCCTTCTCTGGGGTTCAATGTAGTGTTTAGCCATTATTTTCTGCTCTTCTTGAGGTGGGAAAAATATAAAGGAAAAGCCTAACAGACTTTTATTGATGTCAGATAGCAAGATATACCTAGCAGATATAGAGTTGTCTTATGCAGAGGAGGCATTAAATGAAAGCGAATTTTGTTAGATGTTATTTATAAGCAAAAGGGTTCCTCCAATGAGGTCTCATTTGGAATCTGTTCTCACTTTCTAAAAGGCATTAGTGTGTGCCCTGTTTAGAGTTAACATCAGAACTGGAATGCAACATTCTTTATCAGGACACAATGCTAAGAGAATAATCTATAATTCCCTTTGGAATATTCTCAGACATTTTTACAAACCTTTAGGACTCAGAGTGCACCTGTGCCTCTCAATAGTTAAATGTGACATGTGTACATAAGATGTACACATCTTATAAATGTTTCATCGACATAGAGCAGTTCATAAAGAAAAAACAAAACCCTATGATCAGTCATCGAAATAAGTGAGGATTCTGTCTGTGTCCCATAGGGCTATGTGTTAAGCTCTATTGAAGGCCGTGTTGCAGTTGAGTATTTGGATCCAAGTTTGGAGGTACAGAAGAAGAAATATGCTTTCAAATGTCACAGATTGAAGGAGAATAATATTGAACATATTTATCCAGTCAATGCCATCTCTTTCCACAATGTCCATAACACTTTTGCTACAGGTAACATGAAAATTTATTTTTTTCTTATTAGTGCTGTTAGTTGATAATTCTTCAGTTATATTGACCAAGCAGTCATCTGAAAAGCTTCAGTTGTTCTGTGATTCTTTTAGAGAATTTGAGGTATCCTGTCTTTAGTTCTCAAATATATCATTAAAATATAAGCTGAAAAATACAGTTTCTACTTTGTAACTGTTTTGCATACTTGTAAAACTGGGAAGATTGTTTGATGTGAAAATTTTCTGCAATAATTCAGAACCTATTTTATATCTTGTACCATGTGCTTCTCCCATTAAATAAGTGAAATATCCGTGCACTTTCTAATTATATTTAATTGCACAGATATCAATAATGCTCGTTTCTGCTGCTTTGGCTCTTTGCAATCTATTTTTAGGTGGTTCCGATGGCTTTGTCAATATTTGGGATCCATTCAATAAAAAGAGACTCTGTCAGTTCCACCGCTATCCTACAAGCATAGCATCTCTAGCCTTCAGTAATGATGGAACCACCCTTGCAATTGCATCATCATATATGTACGAATTGGATGACGTTGAACATCCTGAAGATGGTATCTATATTCGGCAAGTGACAGATGCCGAAACAAAACCCAAGTGAGTAAGTTTCACCTGTATTTGAGCTTTTTCTACCGTTTATTCCAGGATTTATTAATTTTCCTAAATTCATGAATAGCATTATTGATTCCTGGTAGATAGTGCAGCTTGACAGTAGGACTAGAGTTGATTTTATCTTGTTCTCCCCAAGCTTTCAATATCCGTAGGTTGATAGACGGCTGGTGGATAAAATTGTCTACTTGTTTTGTGGGAGAAGAATGTCAAACTCTCATTCTTCTTGAATAGGAGCTATTATATGAAGTCATGGCATTATTGCCAGCTCATTGCTTTAAAATTAAGTTGAAGAATTCAGGATAATACATATGAGAGAGTCTAATTATATTAGGATTTTTAAGATTTTGAACTATTGGCAATCTCTGCACATAGATCTGGGCTTCTCATCTACAATACACCAAAGCAGAGCTGCTATAGTGATGGTTTAAATTATAAGAAAATAATTTTGAAACGGTATGTGTAACTCTTTAATGTCCAGAATTGTGCCACGTTTCCTGGTAAAGAAAATACTAGTTTTGGTTGCACAAAGCTAAAATGAATTTAGCCTAAAGCTAAATACATTGCGATTTTCTTTCCCTCAGCACATTGGAGTTTATATCTTACATTCAGTTTTGCCACTTGAGTATATTACAGTGCTAAGAAAACACATATGCCTGTAGTGTTTGGAACCTCTGTGGGTATTAGCTGTTCCCACTAGCCCCACAGCTGCTTGCTGTCTCTCATTAGCGTATTTGCCTTCAGGAAGGTGGGGAGCAGCAGATATGAGCATGTTTGCCTGTAGGGAAAGATAATATGCAAAAAGGCCTTTATGCTGTAGTATTCATAGGGATGGGTCAACTCCTACTCCTTGCTTGCTGGAACTCTATGATCTGCCAGTCAGACCTAGGTACACAATAATGCATACATAGACTTAGAATTAAAGAACAGAGTGCTTCTGAGCCCATTCTGAATCTAGGAATTAATTTTTAGGGCCAAAACTGAACTGAGCTTAAAAGACATTTCACACAAAAGTCCAGTCAGTTAATATTTTTTTTCATTTCAGTACCCTTATTAAGGTGGAAAATGTTTTTGTTGCTAAACATTTAGGAGTCGTAAACCCTTGCTGATCACTAGAGCTTCTTCTTTCTGTTGTTGCGTACATGCACTACTTCTGTTATGGAATCAGAGTGGCTCTTGTTGGTGGGAAAGCTCCGTGTGGCTTGAACTTCCTCCTGCAAGGAATTGGCAGCTTATAGTGATTGTGGGCATTCTCACACTAGGCATTTGGTTGCTTATTAAGATGTAGAATTTGCCTCACATAACATCCAAAAAGTGGATATTTCTTACTTTAAAACTTAATCTGATTCTTGAGTCACTGGCGTGGACTTCATGGAAATGAAGAGTAGCTTTTCTAAGCCCATCTTGTGAGTACAGTTACTTGCCTCAGAATAATGTCAGGCAAATAAGCTGGTGTGGGCATTCAGGGTCCCTGTGTTCAGGGTTTGTGGGCATTCTAAAATATTTGAAAATATATTCTCTGTCTTTTCCAAATGCCTTTGCTCAGGGCATCTTATAGTAAAGCATCATCAGGTACAGCTAAATTAAGCTGAAAGTAATTGACATACAATTTGTTGTGTTGAAGGAATGTTCTTTTTGCATGGGACTTTCAGAAGATAGATGCCATAACAGGGAGGGTATTAGGTTATGCCTCTATCAAACCAAAGAAATACAGAGCAGTGTCTCCCATGAGGATCAGAACAAAGATCTTCAAAGGGTTTGGGTGTCCTGGAAGATGCTGTGTCCCTGTGCCTTGGCACTTTTAAAAAGGCTTATTAGCACATCTAGGTTATAAACTTGGCAACTGTACCTGTGCTCTTGAGATTTAAAAAACAAAACAAAACTGTTGAGGGGCTTATACAGTAATGGTGGAATTCATTGTTGCGCTATGGCAAGTGTTTTGTCTATACAAGCATTTCAGCTTCTCAGACACAATGCCTGCCCCCCCCTTGTCTGGGAGTACTTCCAACTCATCCAAGCCAATTTGGGGGGTTCATTGGGGAGGGGAGCTCCATTGTGCAAGTGAAGTCTTTGCACAGGCTTCCATTGATGGGGCTCATTGGGTGAATCCCACCCAATATGTTTTCAAGCAAGAATAGTTATTGTTGGACTAGTGCCAGAGATGTCCAGGCCAGTCACCACATCTCATTTTAATCTACTTCTCTGGGTTGTTTTGAGGATAAAGTAGAGAAGAATTGTGTGTACCAAAGTGTTGCATCATGGTGAAGGATGCAGATATGAGACAAACAAAGATGTGATCATGAAAATTGAACTAAAATGAACAATACCAAATTAATGCAGAAGTTGTGTTTACAGAAACAAATTTAAAAAAGGCAAAAGGTTTATTTAAAGTTTCCACCTTTAACTCTGGATCAGTTTTTACGGGAATGCAGGGGAAATGAGGAAACAACAAAAAACACCCATCTCCTTTTCCCAGTAGGAGCATTCCAGGCAGACTTTTTCTTATAAAACTCACTGTATAACTCTTATTTATTTATTTAAAACTTTATTATATAATAGTGCAATCCTAAACATGTCTACTCAGAAGTAAGACCTATTGAGTTTGATGGGGCTTACTCCCTGGTAAGTCTGTATAGAGTTGCAGTACTGGCTACCTTTTCCCAAACCTCTTTTACCTTAGGTCAGGTTCATCACATTAGACTTAATCAGCCGATCTATGTTGAATATCTATGTTGAGTGAGATACTGACAGTAGAACAGTTAGTAATGATATTTCCTTTATGTCTAGCATAAGGAAATGCCACCAGACCTTTTGTAAATATTTGTTGCTGTGCTGCTTCTGGGAGTACTATAAGCACTCATGGTATTTCAAATTCTTAAGAGCCGGTATCTTCTACTTTCTAGGCATAACCACGACTTAAAAGTATATTTTAGATTTTTAGTCGATTTACCCCAGCCTTGACTTTGTCATGCTATCATCTGTTACACTAATATGAATGCAACTTGCCAAAATCAGTATAGTGGGATTAAAAAAAAAAAGATTTGGAACTACTTCCCACATTACACCATGTTAATGGGAGTGCTCCTGCAGATTACTTGCATTAATGAGAATTATAGCATGGGAAGCAGTCTTCAGTCGATTGAGGGCCTGACCATATGACTTTGATTTCAGCTGTTTCTATCCTTGCGTTGTGTTTGCTAATTATAGGGATGCTTCGTTCTGCTTTCTGAGGAGGTTAATCTTCAATTAAACAATATTTCCTCTTGGCTGTCCATTATTTTCTGAAACAGATGGTTCATCATTTCCTGGGCTGTTAAACACAGCAAGGTTAAGGTTAGACTCCTGGGAATTAGTTAGTTTTGAATCTTATTACAGGATGTAGAAGCAAAACTAATAAGAATAGTACTTAATAACATTTTGTTGCTGCAAACAATTATTTATTAGCAAACAATTGATCCCAGAAGGGCAAATTGTTTGAGTCGGTAATGAGCTGAGACAAGGCAGAGCATATCTGTGTATTCGCAAAATAATTGTAACGTAATTGCAATGCATTTAGACAGGCATCTATTTGGACTTCTTTTTGCCTTTAAATGAATTTCTGAAACATTAATATGCTTTTCAGACATGTTGCTTATGCCAGTCTTGAACCAGACACTGAAGAATTCTTGTAGTGATCCATAGAAGTTAACTTGTGCCAAGTGATAGTGCTTTTCTAAATTAGAGCTTTTCAGCTTCCAGTTGCAGACTTTTAATTGTTAGATTTGGAAAGGCAAAGAAATGACATGTATGATGTATGAAGGTTTATGTCAAGTTGGAACACTTTGTTGAAAATTTATTTGCAATGTTATGAAAATTCAGATAGTTCTCTGAGACATGCTTCTTTATTTTGCAGGTCTACTTAACTTCCGACACAATGCTTCAGTAATTTTCTCTTTCAAAGTACGTCCACTTGCTCGTTACAAGGCTAGCATAAAGCAAATCCTGGATTAAATGAAGATACATTTCCAATAATGCTTTCACAGAAAGTAGTGTTTTGTGTAATCATTCAGTATATTCTATCATTCTTTTATTTTTAGCTTATCCATGAAACATTGTTTTCTTCAGTCTGAACAGTAATAAACTTTTCTGTTAGTTGATTCCTTTGAAATATGTTATTTTCTAGTTGAACTTTTGTACATATTTAATAGTAGTTTAAATAGTTTAATAAATGCAATTTTCAAAAAAATTAATGCTATTATAATTCTTGGATTTAACAGTGGGAACATCTACTTTTTAATCTGTTATCTTTTTGGGCATGGTAGGATAAACCACATATTCAGTTTTATGTTGAATAAGAGCTCTCTTACGCTGGCCAAAGGCTTAGTTTGAAAAACCTTAGAAGCACACATTGTCTCCAGCTCTTGCAATTTACCTTTGCAAATTGTAATTTGTCTTCAGCATGGCTGGGAAGATGGCAAAAGGGGGATTTAAGATGTGTAGTGCACCATTAAAGAGTGATGTCAGCATTTCAGAAGTTCTTTCTCAGAAAAGAATAAACTGGTTGTAGACATTTGCCCCCATTCGGCAAGAGAACTGCTATGATGATTTATTGCATATTAATGTATTTATATTCTGCTACTCGGTAACTCTCAAAGCAACTTTATTGATAATAATACGCAAAAGAAAAAATAAATACAAAGCAAGCCAGTTAATAAATTAAATTCCATAGTAATAGCAAGAAAAAGTGATAAAATCAAAGGGCGAATCATATAAGAAGTCATCTGTGTACATTCCACCCAGCAACACTTCAAAACAATTGTGAAACATTTAAGCTTTAATAAAGACCTGGTGGTAGGGATTGTAAATTGATAGGAGATGGGAACCTAGCTGTTTTAGAGATGACAATGTTTAGACATATGTATTTTGCGAAAATACATTCAAAATGTGCATTTAATTATATATTTAAATTAATTTTCACGGCTGTATAAACAAAACATGTGGAAAGAGGATAGAAGGGACTTTGGAATTAACACATGTGAAAGTAACATGGAACAGAAACAGACAGCCATTCATGCCTAGTACATTGCTGCTTCATAACTGAGTATGCTGAGTATTTGTACCTGTACCATGGTTCATATGCAGCTGTGTTGGAAGCTGTCTTACTTCGGAAGCATTAAAAAAGAAATGACTACCTACTATCCTCTCAAAACACCTTTAAGAGGCCAGACTTCATAGCTTGGTCTTTTATTGGGCTGGATCACATTTAGCTTTGCGCCTGCCCAGTCTATGAGTGATAATCCAGTTGGGGTCTCCTACTTGTGCAGCAGGCCTCCTGCACAAATGGGACTTTCCATTGCCTCCCTTCTGCAACTCCTGCCTTCATCTGAATCTACTCTGGAGAGTTTGGAGACGCTTGGAAGCAGATTGGGACAGGCTGCAGGGACAAGGAGTGAAAGAGGAAGTCCTCTTATGTCCACTGGCCTGAAGTCTCATTCAGTATCTCAGCATCCTTCAGGTAAAGGATGTGCTGTTCTTGTGCTCCTAAAACAATAAAACCTGGATAGGATGTATTTTTGGAAGTGGGATTTTTTCCAACAGTTAAGGTTTTCTCCTGGTTATCACCGACATGCCCAAGATAAAAACTGCCATTGAGAGAATAGTGGTGATGGTGGTAAGCAAATGGGAGCCTGCATAGGTAATACAGCAAAATAACCTGGCATGATGCAGAATGACAAAATGGTTGGGACAGGGCAACAGCTGTGTTCATGACTGAGACAAGAATATATGTAGTAAAGATAGGCATTATTTCTCTAAGGAGGCAATTAATCTTCCTTTTATTAGCTCTCCTCCAGAAATATAAATACAAAGGTTTCGGAGCCAGAAGAAATCATACGCAATGAGCTTTCTTTCTCCTGTATGAGAAACGGCTGAGCGAAGAGGATATACAGACTCCTGATCAGTGTAATTGAGTTCTAAAAAGCTCCTTAAGTCATTGCCTCTTGCTGAATGGTTGAGGGCATTCCAGAGAAACATGGAGTCACAGCCATCATCCTAATAGACTCATCCATCATCCTTGCCTGCTTGCAGGGCTAAAAAAAGTCACAAGATGTCTCTCAAGAAAGGATTATGATAGTATATGATATTAGAAGCCAAGTGGCACCTGTGCCCCTAAATACTCCGGTGCTATACCTGAATGTAAATGTTGTCTTGATTGAATTAATGAGAATTTGTGCAGAACTGTAGTTATATTATGACTGCAATCCTAAACACATAGGGGAATAAGCCCCCTTAACAGAACCTAGTTCTTAGTAAACATGCATAGGCTTGCACTACACTGCTATTTCAGTAATTCCGTATAAGTGGGGTTTGTTAGATCTGTGTCATTAGAAAATGGCTGAGATTCCAGTGAATCTTAGAAATACTTATAATAATCTAATATCCACAATTCTAATAGAATCCACAATTCTATGATTCCTGTCCATATGTTTTCTCCTGCAAAAAGGTCTTCAGAAGAATGCTGCACACAGTAAAACAGTACAATTCACATGGACATACATTGCTATGTAAATTCAAGTTCCCTGAATGCTGTTTTCAGAATGGTAGGAACTCCCATTGTTTTAAAACCCTGCAGCGTCTTTCATTCATATAGCAGCCCAAGGGGTGCTGTTTGGTGGTTGCTGCTTCTGTCTGGAGATTTTGCATGTTTATATTACACCCACCCAGGCAGTGGGCCACGGATGTTCAAATGACCATTGTTTCCACATATTGCATAGGCTTATTTTCTGGAGTCTCTTGTGAGAAATAAAAGTCATTGGCTTGATGATAATGGTCTACCTTATCCCATTAGAAGTACTGATCATTGCCAGGCCACAGTCACCATTTTCAGATTAGGATCTTTGGTGTGCTGCTTATAATTTGGCTTGTGCTCATGTTTGTGGCCATCAGATTTCAGCAAAAGTCGAAAATTTTCCTTTCAAATGTCATTTCACAGGAATGAAGTGCCATAACCTAATGGGGTTTAGTGATTCTGAATTGTTTTATCCTTTCTCTTATTAGCATCAAGAGCTGTGTCATGCAAAGTCTGAATTTTGATCAGCATTTTTACTTTATTTTAAAAATTTGAACCCAGTGTGGTTTTTAAAAAACGACTTCAAAGGCAGCACCTTGTACAATGTATTAATAGTAGTCTATCCTAGATTTCTAAACAGTCACTTAAAAAACTTTTCACTCTTGATCCCATTTACAACGCCTGATGATTCTCCTTTTTAGCATATATTTTGATGACATGGACACTCTCAGATTGGGCTGTTCATCTCTACAGCATTAAGTCTTGATTGATTTTATTATTTTACTTCACTTTCCAGACAAGTGTTGCATGAACTATTGCAGTCCAAGCGACCCAGATCTGTATCATTTTGACTAATCAAGTGACAGCTATGGTTGTGGGAACCATTCATATGCACTAAACATGTTGTGAGAGGTTGTTCTACCCTTTATGGCTACTGACAGAACCACAAGCTTGAAACTGTAATAGAAGGTTCTTATTACACCTCAAAGTATAAATTACGAAACGAAAACCTCTTTGAAAAACTTCATTCAATTGAAGCATATATCAATTTAAAGGTGTGTTTTTTTAGCCAACTCAAATTCAAAAGTGTAAGGTGGTTTTTTTTTGAACTAGAGTTCTTAATTTGAGAAACAAGAGTGTGCTTGAAGTTTCTGAGTTGGCCACAATTAAATCATTTCCCCCATGCCCCCTAATGTCCTTAATCAACCCCCCAAAAGTATAAATTATTAAACATCTTTTTGGGATTAAAATTTTATTCCTAATTATACGCAAAAGATATATATCATAAAATATTCATCATATAATTGTGATTAAAATGTACAATCTCCCCAAAGATGTGATTAGCAATTTTAAACACCCAAAACTTAATTAAGCAGGTAATGGGGTTAGAGCTAAGTGAGACTTTTAAAAGGGTGGGGGGAATTAAAATTATATTTTAAGAAAGCTTTTTACCACTAGGTCTAAAGATGTCAAGAGAACAACCTACAAGGACTATAATAAAAATGAAGGTGGCACACATTTTTTGTGTGTGTATTCATGAAAACCCATAGTATTTGATTATATTTTTTTCTGTGAGCTTTTAAAACCATCTTGCCTCATCTTGTAGGGAAACCTTGTTGCACCTAAAGCTTTCTCTGTTTATTTGCAATTTCTTCTCGTGTTCAGTGCATGATTCCATGTATTTTCTACCAGCTACAGTGGAACCTTGGTTCTCAAACAGCTTAGTTGCGAACAAATTGGCTTCTGAATGCCAAAAACCCGGAAGCAAGTGTTCTGGTTTCTGCATCTTTTTCGGACGCCAAACACCCGATGTGGCTGTTGGCTATTGTTTCCGGGGCGCCTGTGCCAATCGGAAGCCGCGTCTTGGTTTTGAACGTTTTGGAAGTTGCATGGACTTCCGGAACGGATTACTTTTGAGAACCAAGGTACCGCTGTATGCTGAAATATGCAGAGCTCTAATTCAGTGAGATCTATAATGTGAAATCCAATGTTGCATAAGTAGATGTCCCTTACCTCCCTGAAGCTCTCCCCATATATCCCCAAACCATTCACACAGTGTGTTGCACAGAGGGGAGGGCAGGGGAGAGGACAGAAAAGTAAAGTAAAGTAAAGTGGAAGTCCATTCCACTGGTGGGCAGACAGACAGATACAGCTGGATGTCACCCATACAAGATTCCATGAAGGATTCCCTATCTAGAGGGGAAACTAAAAGATACTTCTTCTTTGGCGATCACTCGTAGCCGAGTAAGATTGTCTTCCATAAACACAGTTTTAACAATGAGTCTGTAAGTGACTGTAGAGGCCAATTCTGGATCCACATGTCCTTCCACAGTGGGGACATTGGTTTCTGGGCAGGAGCTGATCACTTTGTGGATTTGCCAAGCGTGCCTTCCTCCTAGCACGTTTCTCCCTTGCATCCTGAGCTTGAGTGTCTTCAAAGCCCATGACACTTTTGGTAAAGGCTGTTCTCCACAATTATCTAGCACATGTAAGTATAGAACACAGGTAAATGTGTTGATCCAAGGGATGAAATGAACTGGCAATTGAACATAATAATGAATTTCCCTTTAATCTTTTTTTTTAAACTACAAACTAGACCAAAATTAATTTGTCCACACAACTTTTAATGTTGGAGGAGGGAATCGAGCAAATTCACAATGAAAGCTGCCAAACCGGGTAATTGAAACCATAGATTTATTTGTATGGTTCTTCCATTTCAGCTATACAGTAAATTAAACACAAAGCCAAAACATTAACATCAGATTTGAAGCAGCTTATTAATATATTCTGCCATCTTGTTAACATGTTAGGCTTCCTTTTTAAAAAAAGAAAAAAGAAAGAAATGAACACGATAAAGTAATAAAACTAGGCAGAGGATTAAAAGAAAGTGCTGCTTAACTTTATAAAGATAATTACCTGACACAAAAAGCAGCTAACAAGAAAATTTAGCTTTGGAGTTCATCCAAGAAAATTAAACCCATGTTGCTACCACACAGCCACCTAATCCAGAAAATGAACCTGGGCCAATGTAACCTTGTCAGAAAATGAGGAACACTAATCAGCTGCTTAGGAAGCAGCCCTGAAGAACTTTTACAGCACCATGATGGATTATTTAGTTAATTCCAAACATTTATGCTGTACCTTGAAATAGATGTTCAGCATGTCAAAGTGCAAGTAGATAAATAGGTACCGTTCCAGCCTGAAGGTAAATGGTGTTTCCGTGCGCTGCTCTGGTTCGCTAGAAGCGGCTTAGTCATGCTGGCCGCATGACCCAGAAGCTGTACGCCGGCTCCCTCGGCCAGTAAAGTGAGATGAGCGCCACAACCCCAGAGTCGGCCACGACTGGACCTAACAGTCAGGGGTCCCTTTACCTTTACCTTACAATAAAGAACTACAAAAAAGCAAGCCCACATGCATTTTAAAAAAATAATGAATCAGATGATAAGATGTAATCTGTCAGGGAGATTATATAAACAGGGCATGGCCAAAATTCTGAAGCCGAAAAGCTTTCTTAAAATGGAAAATCTTACGTCTGTGGTGGAAAGCTGTCAAGGAGGGAATAAGGCAGTCTTCCTTAGGAAGGGAGTTTCAGAGGACCTCATTCTCATCCAAACTAGTGGGCAGTGGGCACACAAGACAGCCTGTGTTGATTATAGGTTCCTACAGAAGAAGATACATTATTTGTATTTCGCAAGGCTGAATACAATATTTTGCTGCCTGAGACAAACAACAAGATGGCACCTATCCCCATTCCACTTTGAAAAGCTGTCCAGAGCAGTTCTGACTTTTACACCAAAACTGGTAAAGGAACAACATCCATCTCTAAATCTGAGGGCAGAAGGCTAGATTATGGGCTGCAGATCAGCCTTTTGTGGTGCACAGAATCAGGGCTGGCCCTACCATTAGACAAAGTCATACAATCTCCTCGTGTCACACATGGAGAAAGGAACCAGCTATTCCTCCTGGGTCTTCTGATGAGAGCTGTTTGTACCATACAGACTGCCATGCATCCTCAAAACTAGCCTGCTGCCTTGAGTTGCAGCGGAGGAGGCTATTCCATTGCCAGCATTACCAAAAGATTCAACTGCCAGCCCAGTCGCTGTAACCACTGTGGTATTATGTGACGGCCTCACATGGAGCTGCTTGTGAGAATAGCACCTGCCCTTTCAGTTAGGTTTGAAGCCTAGGGCTGGGCTTGGGTACTCTGAAAGAATTAGTCCCTTGGCAGAATTTGGTTTGAAGGAAGGAATTTTGGGATCTTGGCCCAGGGAGGCCCATGATTCAGCCTGCTTCCAGAAACTAAAGAGGTCTGGGTTGGGACAGTGCCTAAATGGGAGTCTAACTCTGAGCCTCACATGCACTGCCTTGAGCTTCATGAGAGATACAAGTATAAATAATAAGTGGTTATGCGAAATAATTAAATAGGCCGCTTTACCCATTGGTTGTTATGAGTAGCATGTTTTTGATCAAATATTTATTTGTTTTATCTTATTATTTCATGGGACGCGGGTGGCGCTGTGGGTAAATCCTCAGTGCCTAGGGCTTGCCGATCGCATCCCAGCTCCTGCCCACCTAGCAGTTCGAAAGCACCCCTAAGTGCAAGTAGATAAATAGGTACTGCTTTATAGCGGGAAGGTAAACGGCGTTTCCGTGTGCTGCGCTGGTGCTGGCTCGCCAGAGCAGCTTCGTCACGCTGGCCACGTGACCCGGAAGTGTCTCCGGACAGCGCTGGCCCCCGGCCTCTTAAGTGAGATGGGCGCACAACCCTAGAGTCGGACACGACTGGCCCGTACGGGCAGGGGTACCTTTACCTTTACCTATTATTTCATTTATACCCCAACTTTCCTTCAGGGAGCTCAGGCTGGCTCCTCCACATACAGGTGAAACTCGAAAAATTAGAATATTGTGGAAAAGTTCATTTATTTCAGTAATTCAATGCCATGAACATCACAATTATAACAAATAAAGGCGTGATATATCTCACTTTGCATGTCATGAGTCTATCTCATATATTAAAGGTAAAGGGACCCCTGACCATTAGGTCCAGTCGTGACCGACTCTGGGGTTTATCTCGCTTTACTGGCCGAGGGAGCCGGCATACAGCTTCTGGGTCATGTGGCCAGCATGACTAAGCCGCTTCTGGTGAACCAGAGCAGCGCACTGAAACACCATTTACCTTCCCGCCAGAGTGGTACCTATTTATCTACTTGCACTTTGACGAGCTTTTGAACTGCTAGGTTGGCAGGAGCAGGGACTGAGCAACGGGAGCTCACCCCGTTGTAGGGATTCAAACCGCCAACCTTCTGATCAGCAAGTCCTAGGCTCTGTGGTTTAACCCACAGCGCCACCCGCGTCCCAATCTCATATATTAGTTTCTCTTTTTAAGTTGAATTACTGAAATAAATGAACTTTTCCACGATATTCTAATTTTTCGAGTTTCACCTGTATTATCCCTACAGCCCTGTGAGTTGAGGTAGGTTAGGCTGAGAGTGAGTGACTTGCTCAAAGTCACCCAGTGATCTTCATTGCTGAGTGGGGATTGGAATCATGGTCCCCCATGAGCTAGTCCAGTACTCTAACCACTATACCCCACTGGCTCATTTATTAGGCGAAGTACTAGAAATCAGCTAGAAGTCTACAACTCAGTGGTGGTGGTGGAGCACCAGCAAGCTCTGAAGTTCCTCCTCTTCCTCCCTGTCCCCTCAATCGCCTTTTGAGTTTTCAGAGCTGGCAGGCATGGTGCGCATAAAAGCAACAGGGGAAGTGAAAAACCATGGATGAATTTGCTATGCATGATGGCAGTGGCAATTCTTCAGGCGCGCAACCATATTGCTTTTCAACCCACTTCTCATGCAACAGCCTCATTTTAAGCAGACGCTCAAAAGACGTGCTTTTAACCTCAAAATCTTTCCCTCCTAATCTGCAATATACAGAATCGCAAACACATTGCAGCCTCAAGTAAGTACATTTTTTTAAAAAATAAAAAAATAAAAAATGGTAATACTCCCAACCCACACATCCCCTCCCAATCCCGAAGGTTTAATTTTCATGATTATGTTAGATTATGAGTCATTTTAAATCATGGTATCCAGTAGAGACTGCTCCTACTCAGCAGCTCTTTTCAACAGTTGTTTATGGTAGTTTCAGCCTCTTTCTGCCTCTCGGAGGCTCTTTATTTTTAAAGCAAGGCAGACAAGGCCTAAAATTATTCCATTAAAGAGGTGCAATTTTTGTAATGGGACTTAGAGTGCTCTGCAGAAGTGCAGGCAAGTTTCTTCAATATCCTGAGCATTATTCGCTCATTTAGTTAAATGATGTTTCTAATTCCCTGGTAATTACATGTAATGAGCCACTCTTTCTCTTCTTGATGAGACTTTAGCTTAATATGAGATGTCGTCTTTTTCCCCCTCCTTTTTTTTTTAAAGGGATAATTACCCTTCCCTGGAAAAGTGGGGTTTGTTGTGCAGAATATAGCAAATTATTTTATTTCCTGCCATCTTGACTGCCAGTAAATTATAAAATTAAGTTTCAGAGAAGCATTAGCACCATTTTGGAAAAAGGCTTGAGATTCTATATTGCACCCCCCATCTCCTTTATTCATCTGCTGATGTCCTCTGGGACCATTGGGCTATTATTTAAAAAATAGATCTTTTTCTGCCAAACCCCAGTATTTGGTGGCTGTGTGGTAGCAACATGGGTTTAATTTTCTTGGATGAACTCCAAAGCTAAATTTTCTTGTTAGCTGCTTTTTGTGTCAGGTAATTATCTTTATAAAGTTAAGCAGCACTTTCTTTTAATCCTCTGCCTAGTTTTATTTTATTACTTTATCATGTTCATTTCTTTCTTTCTTTTTTTTAAAAAAGAAAGCCTAACATGTTAACAAGATGGCAGAATATATTAATAAGCTGCTTCAAATCTGATGTTAATGTTTTGGCTTTGTGTTTAATTTACTGTATAGCTGAAATGGAAGAACCATACAAATAAATCTATGGTTTCAATTACCCGGTTTGGCAGCTTTCGTTGTGAATTTGCTTGATTCCCTCCTCCAACATTAAAAGTTGTGTGGACAAATTAATTTTGGTCTAGTTTGTAGTTTTTTTTTTAAAAAAAAGATTAAAGAGAAATTCATTATTATGTTCAGTTGCCCGCCCTTTTCATCCTCTAGGATCAACACATTTACCTGTGTTCTATGCTTACATGTGCTAGATAAATATGACTGGAGCAGGAGGCACATTTCTAATCAATCAAGTGATCTGATCCAGAGCCCGCGTTTGATAAGCTGCTTTTATTGTCCCTTGCACAAGAGGGCATCCCTTTACAGGGCAGGGGAACTCTTCATCTTCAAAGAGACCCATGCATGGAGCTGCCAGTCCGTTGAAAGGGACAAGAAAAAAGGGAGAGAGATACAGCTCCTTGCAATGTTTTGCAAATACGACACATGCAGGAGAGACCTGCTTACTCGTATGTTAGTTGAGCTTTGGTGGCTTTGGTGTAAAACAAAATAGCATTTTCTAAATATGGCATTGCTTGCAAAGGAACAATATAGGCAATTTTTTAAAATTTAAACTCTCCATATAACAACCCCAGTTCCTGGAAAGGTCTCAGGCAGGAATCCAGCAAGGGAGAGAGAGAGAGAGAATGAATATTTAGCCATTATGCCGAAAGAGCAGAAGTTTGTATTCCTGTCCTAAATGCCAAGTTATATATGATGCTCAGCCACATATCACTTGTCTCTGATGTTTTTTCTTTTGTCAAATGTTTCTGCCATGGTTGCAATCTAAAGTCGTGTGTGTCCGTCTGTCTGTTTCTTTCTTAATCCTTTGCTTTTCCTGCATTAACACCCCTCTCACCTTGGCTGCTGTTCAACCCGTGGGAGCAAAATGTTACGGCGAGAAAAGCAGCTTGGAGCATGTGCACAGATTATCTCCCCAAGTAGCTCTCCCTCTCTAGACTGCAGCCTCTGTGAGGACAATGCGTATTTCTGCAGCAGTGTTTTGCGAAAGGACAACAAACTGTGCAACGGAACATCACTTCATGTGCAGACCTAATGTCCAAAGGGAACTCTTTCCACTCTCTCCAACCTTTTTTACAGAGGTGAGAGGAAAGATGCTATGGCGGACCTGCAGAGCTTGGAACATAAATAGCAATCGATGTCATATTTGTTGTGCTGCAAGTCAGTTGCTTTTGGCATCCCTCTTAGGACTCTTCCTCTTCAGTTGATGCCAGAAGCTCACAAATTCCTAGATGTTCACACATAAACTTTGGTTTATAGAACTGGGGTCAGATCTTGGTGTTGGCAGCTATGTACAAGTGCACAACTCTACATCAGTGAACTTTTGTTCATAGCATTGAACCATATGTCATCTTCCATCTGCTGACATGACTGATACCTCATGCACACTAGTCATTATAGTCTGATATTTAACATCCACTCTTCCCCCCCCCCACTCCTATACAGTAGAATATCCAGTTTGGAGTGTTATAAATGCCTTTATCCAGTCTCATTGACATTTTAAACAAACGGTGATATATTTAGTACAATAATTACAGTTATTTGATTACTTTTCTCTTAGCCTCAAGTAGAAGGCAACTGACATATGTGAGTGCCCCTGAGACTAATACTCTGTAATAAACCAACATTATTTATTACAAGATGCATTTTATTAATAGGAATTGGCAGTAATTAATTCACTCAAGTTGATGTTACTAATGATTACATGTAATTCATGAAATATTTATGTAAGAAGATGGTGGATGAAAATGATGCAAAGGTCATTTTGCTAATTAGTTAAATATCTGCTGCACTTCACATGAAATGTTTTACCTCTGTATTGTTTCAGCTTTGCTGGAATAATACGGCTATGAAATTGAGGAAGGGGGATACCTAAAGAAAACAAAATGGTAAAGATTATGATTATTGGTTTGAATACATGCTTGGGCTGTTTCCATTCTTTATTCATCCCCCCCTCATAAATTCACTTCCTCGTTCTGAGTGAAAGATCCCATTGAGAGATAAAGCCACCTCAATCTAATTGAGGTTATCGGTTTCTGGTGTGTCTCCCAGTTTAAGGATAAGTTAATATATCTTTGTCTGTTTAACTTGCTGCTGCCGCCTGCCTTTTGAATCAAATAATGCCTGCCCAAATTAATAGCAGGCATCTGAACCGGAAAGATCATGGAACCAAAGTTGCTCTCTTCGATTTTCATATCAAAGCTCTTCCTGACATCAGCAAGCACCAGGTTAGTCTTTTATGCCTATCAATTTGGCTTTTATCCAGGGCTTCAATTATACTGTTTTTTGGTGTGTGTGTGTGTTTTATAAAAAAGAGTAGATTTTGTCTCAAGAAGGGCCATGGCTATACCAGGTCCCTTTACTATAGCCATGAAAAAGTCCAATGGTATCTGTGATGGCTATTTGTGGGTGTAGTGGTGAGTTGCATTCTGGCCTAGAGGTTACTATGGCAACCCATGTTGTAGGCCTCTTCTTCTGGGTAGGGGGGAATCCTTCTAGCTACAAGAAAATTGGACCCTTTGACCTACCTGGTCTGCAGTTGCTGCAAGAAGCAAATAAATGTGGCTTTGAAAAACAATAACATTGGGGCGGTGGTGGGGAGAGTCTATATGCAGGATGCTTCTCACAATGAGGACCAACATCACAAAGATGTTTCTGGGAACAGCCTTCTTGCTGCCATTTTGTGTCTCGCTCATCATCACATCATTGTAATCTGGTGGAGATTGTTCCCAAGGTGATACTGCTCACGGATGTGAGACTCTGGTCCTAAATTGATTTAAGAAGGTTTATATACCACTTTTTAGACTTTCCCTTGGACTGAGTTCCATGAATGGAGGGCTACTGCAGAAAAGGTCCTGTTCCTTGTGCCTGCCAGCCGAATAGCTTTACCGGTGGGCATCTGAACAGGGTCACTGATGCAGATATTAGGGAACATGTAGGCTGGCATCAGAGCTGGTCTATTAGAGTGAAGTGATAGCCTTAAGTGTCAGATGTTGGAGGGCAGAGATGCAGTCTCTTGGTTGAGCCCCTAACCATTCTACTCTGTTGGAGGATAGATATAGCATATCCTGTGTTCCCCGAACTAGTCTGCTGCTCCCAGGTGTGCTGTCCTGCTTCTAGTACGTAAGATTCATCTGTCAGTTTATTTAGTTTCTGTATGTGGAATGTCACTTTTTGCCCTTTGCTTCAGGCAGCAAAATGTCTTGGGCTGGCCTTGACAGATATCATCAGGCAGTCCCTAAGGCAATCTGGTCCCAACCCATTTAGAGCCTTAAAGGCTTTTGCTTTGAATCAAGCCTGGAAATGTACTGGCAATCATTGGAACTGGTGAAGTCTCAGCCTGATAGGATCTGATTGCTTGGCTCCAACCCAAAGATGGTGAGATGCCTTCTGCACCAGCTGTGGTTTTCAAGCTGTCTTGAAAGACAGCTCACACAATGGCCTCTGTGTGGAGCTAGTAGCAGGTGTTCTGACTCTACAGCAAGAACAGAGAGGAAGCCTCAGGTCTAGAGGCCAAATGCAACCTCTGTGTCTCTCCACCTGGCCATACCCCATCCACACACTTCAGTGACCCTGCTTTGTACCCTTCTTGGGAATTTTTGCTTGGCTTGAATGTTTCCCTGAACTCCAATAATGCCTCCTACTTGTCTGGATAGAGGAGAGAGAGGAGTTTATAGGGACTAGCCAACTGTACGGAGGAAAAATGCACATTTGTTGCTCTGCCCACTGCTCTTATGCGACCCCTTGGAAGGCTGCTCAGAAGGGAATGCATCCCTTGGGCTGGAAGAAGTTCCCCACCTTTTCTCATCAGCTTTTGCCATGTTGCAGCATAGTATTCAAAGAAGCAGGAGAGAGTAAGGTCCTTGAAGGATGTTTCCTTCCAATACATATGGCTGGTTAAGCATGATCACGCTAATGGGATCCAATGGGTTTTATGGATTTGAAAGGCAAATATAGACAAAAGAGTGACCAGAAATCCAGATTCTGTGTGCGTATGTATGTATATATATATATATGGAAGTTTTGCAAGGGCAGTATTTGATGGACTGTGGCCTACGTTATTGACAAAAAGCCAAGAGTCAACAGATAATAAAATGGAACACAGGGATATGCACATATCGTTTGGCTGTCAAGTGAATTCCATCCTACAGTAGCAGCTCATGCTGTTACAAACCATTTTTGGTCTGTATTTCAGTTACAAACAGTCTTCGAGATGGACAATTGGCTCTTAAAAGTGAACAGTTCTGAATTGCCTCAAATAAGCTTCCTATAACAAGCCACTGGTTCTGATGGAACAAATTTAAAATGCCTGTCTCCTTATCTTCTGTCGACATCATTTTTCAGAAGGGGCAACCAGCTCAAATTAAATAGTTTCTGTGCAGACAGTCTGTCTGTCTTATTGGGCTAAGAATGTTGCTCAGTTAGAAGAACTGTACTTCAAAAATGAAGATGAATTAGAAGTTCAGCAGAAATTAGAAGAAGTATAATGAGAATGCATTTTTAAAAATAAGCAAAGACTTATCTTTCTGCCATGTAGAAGTCCAAACTGGTGTAGCTTAACAGTTTCCAGAGGAATCTTATTTTTATTTAGGTATCATTTATAATCTGGGATGAATTATTTAGCAAAAAAGAAGTGTATGTATGTATGTATGTGTGTATATATATATATACATATATATACATACATACATATATGAATATGAGATTTAGGTTAATTTGAATCTGTCTAGCCTGTGACTATATTGTACCAATAAATCTATATTAACCTCCAAAATTACTTTTTGAAATAGCTCACATGCTTTTGCTATAATCCGGAGATTCTAAGCTTAATTATTTAAAATAAATTGATCAAAGGACACAACTCAGCCAGAATTAAGCACATCTTATTTCTGAATCACTACATAGGAATAAATAGAACTTACATGTACTTAAATTTTGGCTGGATCGTGTCCAATGTTTCTAGTTCTCAACATTCAAAAAGAAAAAAAGAGAAAAATATTTATTTCTCTTTTAGAATAAGCACAACATATCCAACAATTTGATATCTGTCATATTAATGAGCATTGTATATGGATCTCATTTGTGAAAGGCATGCATATGATGAAGAGTGAGGCAGAAATATATTTAATAAATATTTCAATAAATATGTCAGCAATGATGCTTTTTATCCCTTTACTGATAATTTAAATATTCCCCAAATAACAAACAAAGTATTCTTGAAACTATGCAGAAAACTGTGACCTTGGGACATTATTTCTTTCCACTATACTCTCATCACTTCTGAATTGGTTCTTAGAATTTCACAGCATCCCTGATGGTTTGCTAGCAGCTTTAAATCAAAACAAAGATAACTTTCCATCCTGTTGTAAAAATGCCACGAGAAGATTAAGGTTGCTTAGGATATAGTTTTCCTTTCTTTTATGTGTTTTGATCTTGTAGGAAATGGGAGGAAAAACACCTCCTTCATTTGAAATCTTTTTCTGGAAGCCAACTCTTTAAAAACAAACAAACAAACAAACCCAGAAATAGAGCTCCCTTTTCAAGGAGCTCAAAATGATGCATATTGGGTCTTTCCTATCAAGCTGAAAAATACTGCCCGAACCAAACCTCCATTTAGTTACTTAAAAGACAATAGAAAAATGCTTCATGCATGCAGCCTGGACCTCTGAGCCAGATATGTAGACCCATTGATGTGCTTCCATTGTGCCAGAGTCCGCAACACTAAGATGGGGGGGGGCAGATAGGGGGAATAATATTTAGTAGTCATAGCTGTTGCTTTAGCTGGGGATGGGGGCAGTTTATGTGCTAAACATGTGCAGGATGTCATCTTCCCAGCCTTGGCCTGTGGGTTTTTCTTGATCAGTCCTGATGCTCGACTGGACTTTACATGGGAGGGGATGAGAATGAAATTGCTGGCTCCTGTACATGCAATCACTCCTTGTCTTCTAATAAAAGATAAAAGCTCAGATGGATCAAGAACACTTCAGTCACAGCCTGGATGGGCTGCCAAGTGAGTAACAAAGAGTTGTTGAATCACAGAACTTGTCATTGGTTGCTTGGTACACTGTAACCTACAGCACAGTGGAATAACCTGTGGGTTCTTAGCACAAGTGGTGGGACTTTGGGAAATTTCAGCCCAGGAATTGGGGAAGCTGTGACCCTAAAGATGTTGCTCCCATCTGTCCCATCTAGAGTGACCAGTGGTCAGGGATGATAGTAACTAGTCTAACAACATTGAGACAGCCACGGTTTCCACATTCTTGCTTTAGCCCTATTGTTTTAGAAATCATGAACACACAAAAAAGTTTTCTTTTCTCTGGGTTGCCATACTAAACCAACTAATGTTAAGTAAGGAAGGTTTGATCCTTGGGATCTCTGACACGCACATCTGGCAGTATCCCCATTAGGATGGGCAATAGGCCAGGCTGGACTGGGGTGTTGTCCAGGGGTTTTCGTTGGGTTTATTTGTTGCTATTATTGATATTTGGTGTTGGAGGAGACTCTTGAGAGTCCCATGGACTGCAAGAAGATCAAATCTATCCATTCTTAAGGAAATCAGCCCTGAGTGCTCACAGGAAGGACAGATCCTGAAGCTGAGACTCCAATACTTTGGCCACCTCATGAGAAGAGAAGACTCCCAAGAAAAGACCCTGGTGTTGGGAAAGATGGAGGGCACAAGGAGAAGGGGACGACAGAGGACCAGATGGTTGGACAGTGTTCTCGAAGCTACGAACATGAGTTTGAACAAACTGCAGGAGGCAGTGGAAGGCAGGAGTGCCTGGCATGCTCTGGTCCATGGGGTCACGAAGAGTCGGACATGACTAAGCGACTAAACAACATTATTGATATTAAATTTTTGTATCTTTATTTTTAGATTTTACTATGATTGGCGTGTCTATGTGGAAATTGTTCAGCTTTGTTGTGTACTTTTTGACTACATAATTATGTTCGTGATTATGTAAATATTCTCATGTTGCAAGCTGCCTGGAGCATGGTTTAAATTACAGAAAGGCAGCATACAAATAAAATGGTGATGGTGATGTTAGAAATGTGAGACCTTGTGTTCTAGAAGTGGCCGAGCACAAACTGACCAAGCTGGTGTGAGCTCCTGTATATGCACACAATCAAGTATTTGTGACAATGCTGCCAGTGCTGGTAGACAGTTGCTAAAACTTGCTAGGTTATCATAACTAATCGTGTTCCAGTGGTCCTGCAAAACTGAATAGTGAATTTTCTGCTAGCCGAATCATTGCTACCACTGGATTTGCACACTCTGAAAATGCCATATTATACATGATAGCTAGTTTCTACATGGACTAGTTAGTCATAACCATGTGGATTTCTTAACTCTCATGGATCAACATAGAAGCTATTATTCCTTAAATTAAGATAATGCCTTGAAATATTTTATCAGAATTTGCAAGTTCTCACGGTGTCAATCCCCTCCCTATCCCCACCAAATCTCCCTGTTTCACAAAAGATGGACTCTGGGTTTTCTATTTGTGTTGAGGTTTCTCTGCCATGTGTCAGCAAAACTGGCCTCAACATTTGTCCCTAAATTTCTGTGTCATTTACTTTTGCTTGCTCAAGATGCCTGAAGATTGGGATAGCTCTTCAGTATGATGCTAACTGTTCTAAATGTAATGTAGCGTTATAGATTAGTATTAAATTCTTTGGCAGGGTGAGCCCAAGCAAGTAGTAAGCTAAGAAAACAACAGATCAAGCTCCATCTCTCGGAATTGTAATACTAAAACCAACTATGTGTTAAATTGCCTCTGAAAGAGTTTACATGTATTTCTGGGTTTTGCAAGCTTGCTGCCCATTGCAAAATCCTGCAGTCTATTTTGGCAGAGACTTAAAAGCCCTATTAACTGTAACATGGAAATATACCGTATTTTTCGCACGATAGGACGCACCGGTCCATAGGACGCACGTAGATTTGGGGGGGGGGGGGGAATAAAGGAAAAAAAATTTATTCCCCCCCCCCCAGGCGCGGGGCTGGGGCGGGGGAAGCCTGAGCTTCCCCCTCCCCCAGAACGGGACCCAGAGCCATGCCGAAGCTGCGCGCAGCTTTGGCATCGCTCTGGGAGCTTGCGGGGCTGGGGGAGGAGGAAGCCCTCCGCCAGCCTCCAAACCATGTCGGGAGACAGCGGGATGGCGCGCTGCGCCTCTCCCGCTGTCCCCCGAGTTTGCGGGGCTGGCGACGGGGAGGAACAGGCTTCTCCCCCCCGCCAGCCTTCTAGCCAAGTCAGGGGACAGCGGGATGGTGCGCTGCGCCTCTCCCGCTGTCTCCCGAGTTTGCGGGGCTGGCGACGGGGAGGAGCCGGCTTCTCCCCCCCGCCAGCCTTCTAGCCAAGTCGGGGGACAGCAGGAAGGGCGCGCTGCGCCTCTCCCGCTGTCCCCCGAGTTTGCAGGGCTGGCGACGGGGAGGAGCAGGCTTCTCCCCCCGCCAGCCTTCTAGCCAAGTCGGGGGACAGCGGGATGGCGCGCTGCGCCTCTCCCGCTGTCTCCCGAGTTTGCGGGGCTGGCGACGGGGAGGAGCCGGCTTCTCCCCCCCGCCAGCCTTCTAGCCAAGTCGGGGGACAGCGGGAAGGGCGCGCTGCGCCTCTCCCGCTGTCCCCCGAGTTTGCAGGGCTGGCGACGGGGAGGAGCAGGCTTCTCCCCCCGCCAGCCTTCTAGCCAAGTTGGGGGACAGCGGGAAGGGCGCGCTGCGCCTCTCCCGCTGTCCCCCGAGTTTGCAGGGCTGGCGACGGGGAGGAGCAGGCTTCTCCCCCCGCCAGCCTTCTAGCCAAGTCGGGGGACAGCGGGATGGCGCGCTGCGCCTCTCCCGCTGTCTCCCGAGTTTGCGGGGCTGGCGACGGGGAGGAGCAGGCTTCTCCCCCCCGCCAGCCTTCTAGCCAAGTCGGGGGACAGCGGGATGGCGGCGTTCCGCCTCCCTGCTGTCCCCCGAGCTTGTGGGGCTGGCGGTGGGGCTCTCCTGAAGCCTGGAGAGCTAGAGGGGTCGGTGCGCACCGACCCCTCTCGCTCTCCAGGCTTCAGCGAAAGCCTGCATTCGCACCATAGGACGCACACACATTTCCCCTTCATTTTTGGAGGGGGAAAAGTGCGTCCTATAGTGCGAAAAATACGGTAATCATATTTAACAGGAAAATCTTTATGGATAATTTAAAGAAAAAGCAGCCTCCAAAGCAGACAAAGACTCTAACATATAACAGAATGGAACATTTGTTAAATGCCCCCCCTTTTGAAAATGCATTTGTTACCATTATTTTTGGTGTCAGGTTTTCAGATGAAAGCTGTTTACCCTTTGCATCACTAGCTACACAGTGTGTAATCCAAGGAGGGTGGCCTACTGATCTTTTTAGTTGTGTTTAATGTTGAATCCACATCATGTCGGGAAATATTCAGAGGTTGCCTAGTATCTTAGTCTATGGGTGTGTGCATACTTTTAAAGCGTACCCAAAGCACATTTTTGCCCTCAAAGAATTCAGGCACTCTAGTTCATTCGCCACAGCGCTACAATTCCTAGCAACCCTTTAGAAACTAGTGACCATATTTTTTTGAGGGGAGAAATCTGCTTTGAAATGTGCTTTATAGAAGAGCAAGTGTGGACTATGGGTTGAGCTCTGACCTGGGAGACCAGGGTTCGAATCCCTACTCAGCCATGAAGCTCACTGAGAGACCTTGGGCCAGTCCCCATCTCTTTGCCTAACCTACCTCACAGGGTCGTTGCGAAGATGAAATGAGGAGGAGGAGAGCCATGTACACCACTTTGAGCTCCTTGGAAGATGAAGGTGGGATATAAATGTAATAAATAAATAAAATATTGTATATCATCAGGAACATTTATTTTATTTTTATTTTATTTTACAGATACAAAAGTATAACAATACAACCATGCAAATCAACAGTTACAATATTCCTCTGAATCTCTGGACTTCCCACCTCCCCTCCCCTATGGGTGCCATTATCAAACCTTTCCTGCTGCATCTTTTACAATAGTCTATGTTTTATATAACTCCATTGTCTCCATTGTAGTTCTTGCTACATTACAAGTGTTATTGCAATCCTGCTATTGTTTTCATCTGCTTACAATGGTCTGCAAGATAAAGTATAAATTTCCCCCATTCTTTGTTGAAGTTTTGGTCTTCTTGGTTCCTGAGCTTTCCGGTCAGTTTTGCCATTTCTGCATAATCCAGCAGTTTAACTTGCCATTCCTCTCTGGTAGGGAGTTTGTCTTCTTTCTAGCTCTGGGCTAAAAGCATCCTTGCGGCTGTCATTGGGTGTTTATGTCTAGAGTCCCCAGGTGAAGTACCTGTTAGAGTGCTTCTGCAATGACTTGTTTGGAACCCCACAAATCTTGTGTCTGTCCCTTTCAGGATCTGCTCCACTCTGGATTCTGCTCAGGAAAGGCTTTGGCTTGGTGCATGAGTTGGCAGCCTTTTAGGGCTCATGGACACCTATGCCAACTGAAGAAACTGTCATGGGCACCACACACATGGGCGTAACCAGCGGGTGCAAGGCATAGCTGTCAACTTTCAGATTTGAAAATAAGGAATCAGCAGCCTCAAAAATAAGGGATCAGCAGCCTCACCTGTCCCGGGGAGCCTCGAAAATAAGGGATCAGCAGCCTCACCTGTTCCGGGGACAGTCTACGGGATATCTAACAATCCGGGATAGCAGCGGGAAACGGCGCTGGAATAAGGGAATTTCCCGCAAAAGAAAGGGAAGGTTGACAGCTATGGTGCAAGGGGGCATTTGCCCCCCAAATCAAATAAATGAATTAAAATACTTAACTGACCAATTATGTCACAGATAACTCGGTTCTCCCCCCCTAAAATAAATCCTGGCAGCACCCATGCACCCATACACACAATTAAACCAAGCACCCACCACAACCAATTCTATTGGGAACGGCAGAATGACTCTTCCAAGCCTAATTTCAGCAGAGGGAGGGGACCCTGTGGGCAACTGTGGGGGCTATGCTGGTGGCCTGTGAGTTGTGACTCAGTGTGCTGTGACTTGCTAGGGGCTGGTAGATAGCTCCCTTGCTCTAGTATGATCTTGCTTCAGCTGGCTTCAGGATTCGGTGGCTGGGTGGGCAGACAGCTTGATGTGACCTCCCTCTGCTCTCTCAAGTTTCTTGGACAGTGAGGGCACCAGTGGGATGTGTGCTTCTCCCTGGGTGTATGAGGCAGTGAGTTAGGGATGAGTGGAATGAAGGAGAAGAAGGATGATGCTGGTGAGATGATGCAGAAAAGAGACGGCAAGTCTCATTCCTAGGATGCTACCTGGCCAGTCAATCCAGTGAGAGTGGCATGATTTTGGTGACATGAGATGGCATGAGAAGGTGAGTAGGTCTAAAGATCTGGTTGCACAATGGACTGTTGGTCCTTGCAGGACTTCTGATTTACTCAGTTGTGCCTCATGTGGGATTCCCTCCCTTCCTAATGTGGGGTTGAACTCCCAGTTTGAATCTGAGATGCAAAAACATCAGCTCTAGCCCCTGTGCTCCTGTGACAACAGCCCCATCACGTGTATCTGCAGCTTGGCCCAGGAAGTGTGGCAGCTGCTCTGTTGAGCTTGCAGTGTGGTTTGGAATCCAGACCCTTACTCTCAGTGGGTCTCAAACTCCTGCTTCCTAACCCTATGGAAACCTTCTCCAAGTTGCTCTACCCTCCAGATGTTTTGGACTACAGGGCAGGTGGGCTGGGCTTTGCTAACTGCAGAACCAGCATAGGGGAAGGGGCCCTATGGAATGAATCGCTGGAGGCTGCCACTGCTGCGGCTGTCAGTGTGGCCCTCTGGTTCCCCTGTTGCAAGGCTTGGCCTCTCTCTCTTGCTGCTTAACAAAAGAGTGTTTCCCCCCATGAGTGGCTCTTGAACCTTAGTCCCTGGAGGGCTGTGTATGCTATATAAGAATTCTGTGTTCTGTGGGTTCCTCTTGCATCTATCTATCTAGCTCCAATACATATCCTGACAATAAAGGGATTGGCATCCCTGCATGCCCTTCTTCACGCAGCACACAGTTAAACTATGGAACTCATTTCCACAGGAGGCAGGGACATCCAGAAACCTAGATTAGGCAAATACATGGAGAGGGCTACCAAAGGCTACCAGCCATGGGGGTTTTGCTGTGCCTCAGCTGGCGTTAGCAATGCTTCTGAATGCCAGTTTCTGGAAATCAGAGGAAGGGAGAGTGCTCTTGTGCTTGAATCTGGTTGCAGGTTTCTCCCAGCCATGTGATTGGCTCCTATGGGAACAAGTTGCTGAATTAGATAGGCCATTGGCCTGACCCAGCAGACTTTTCTTATGTTGTTATGTAGGGATGTCTGGCCCTTGGCAGTACCAGGATTGTTGCTGCCTGAACCACTGGAGCAGACGGACTGAAGAGGCTCTGGCGTTGTTTGGGCACATTACATGTGTAGCAACATTGGGTGTCTGCTAGAGTTTGCAGCCTGTTTGGGCAGCATGTTGTCATTGGCACATGGCCTGATGGCTGGACTTTGGCTTTTTTTGCAGGGACACTGGGGAGGCGGGGGGACGCCTGCATTTCTATGCTGCCTTTATAATTTCTCATTGTGTGTCCCTCTCCCCCCTGAACTGAGCATGCATTAGATACGCCTGCTGTTCCTTCAGCATAATTGGTGTTTATAGGATTTCTTGGCCTGAACGGTATAGAGAAATCACACACTTTTGTCTTTTTCTCTTTTTTAAAAAAATCTTGCTTTCACTTGATACCTGATGAGATATCAGGTTAAACACCGATTGCCTAGCAATCATCTCAACATATTTACAAATTAGCATTTTTAGCATATTTGGAATTTTGATGACAAAAAGCAAGTGGTACTGATGAAAGCAAGGGTTTGAAGGTGCCATGCAGCAATTACATTAATTCCTTTCTTTTGGCTGCTCAGGAGGATACTCAGGCCCGGTAAGAGCAGCACTTTTTACCGTGCCGTCCTGGGGAAGCCGCTGATAACATTTTCCAATCTCAAAAGGTGCTTGATTTCTCCATTTGTGTTCAGGTTTACCTTGGTTCTGCAGTTAGCAAAGCCCAACCCACCTGCCCTATACAATTTGTAGTTCTCAAACCTATTTGAAAAATAATAATAATGTGAATGGAGATTTTACATCATTACAATTTCCTTTCCATTTAGGAAGCATCTGCTGTCTCGATATCTTGAAGGTCTGAAGAGGCCACAGACCGCGAAGCAGATGAAGCCATTATTAAAATGAAACAAAACAACAACAACAAAAATGAGAGGGGAGAGACACAGAATATGCTACAATACCTGCTGCAGCAACAGGCTCAACATTTTTATTAGTATTATTATTTTTACCTTGAAAAGGTTAAAAGCATTTTGGTCCTTTCAGAAAATGTAATTGCATTTCAGACTTGTTTTGTGTGTGTGTCTGTGGGAAATACAAGTTAGTTCTCTTGCATAAAAATGGGCACTTTTGCCTTCTCTCGCTTTTTTTTTTTTTTTTTTGCTAACAGGCCTGCCTATTAAGTAAACATTTAAGACCTAATTGGACCTTTTATCTGCACCCTGTCACACTGAGTGATCAACCATTATAAGCAGTCATATAAATGTCACTTTAAGTACTGGCCCTTGCGGAGATCCAAAAGCTATCAAGAAAGACAAAAAGGCCTTGGTATTTACTAAGACAACATGAAGTTTGTAGGGCTGAAAGGCTTTCATTGCTCAATTGACATGATTGCTTTTTTGAAGGGTGGCTTTTTAGAAACAACAGCAGGTTTTAATTGGAGATGTATCTTTTGAAAACATCCCCAGTTTGATCTCACTGAAATAAATTATTGGTGTACCCCTTGTAACAAAGGCAATATCTTTGGGATGCTCTACAAAGGTTGTTGTTGTTGTTTTAACATACAGGCATGATAATATCAGGTAGGTATATATGAAGACCCACTACCATTTTGGGCTAAGAGGTCCATTTGGAATTTTAATAAAGTGCCTGTCGCAAAATGTCTGCCGAAGGGGTGGGGGTGGGTGGGTAACAGGATAACACAAAATGGCTGCCATCTCCAAAATAGATAGAGATAGAATCCAGAATGCCCTAGATATGACTGCCTCACTCCATAAATGGTGCAGAAAGATGCCTGCTTCAGTCAACAGACACTGTCTCATAGAAAGAAACTCTTTGCAACTCTCCTCAGTTCATGATGAAACAGTCTCTTCTGCATTGTTGATTTTTGAGGGATCATTTACTGAATGATCTGTGTCGCGGTTGGCACTATGGTAGCTCCATGTGACACAAACACAGTTCAGTGCCAATCACCTGGTGACCATCAAGTCCAGCTGGTGCCAGTGGTCTTGAGCACACTCACTGTTTTGCCTTGTTAGAGAAGGCCTTAGCTAACGCAATGGGACTTTCCCCTCTCCCCTCCATCTTGTGCACCCCAAGCACCCCCCAAATTGGCTTTGAAGGGTCAGGTGAACCCATAGGACAGCACACAGGAGGAGAAGGAAGATAATTCCATCAGGCAAACAGAAATGCTTGGGCTGATGCAGTGATCATCTTATTGTTACTTTGAATTTCTCCCATATCATGATCGCGTGGAAATGGGTTAGAACCAAACATGCATGAATAGAATAAATTCTGGCAATGGTGCTGGGGTGATGTTCCACAAACTGTGGAAGATTTCACAAAGCACAGCACAGGCATGCATTCTGAGCCATGGTGCAAGACCTTGTGCAACATGTTCGACAAAGTCCGGTCTTTATTGAGGATTTCTTTTGATTTGTTTGCAGTATGGGCATTCACCAAGCATTCATCCTGATTCACTTTGCTTGGTGTTTATACCTCTTCCAGTTAATCAGTTGTTCATTCCCCCATTTGCGTGTTGAGGTCCCCAATCCACCCCCCAAAATAACTCACAACGGACACGTAATTTTTTGTTTAAGATTTTTGGCATGATTTTGGCCACAACTTTATTAAAATACAAACTGTGAGTGGTTGTTTAGGCATTGGTTAAGACTATCTGTCCCCCCGCCTGGGGACAGAACTGACTTCCGGGCACCACCGAAAGACAGTGCGGGGGAAAGCAAGTCGGGGAAGAATTGGAGCTGAGACACAGACCCTCAACTCTCACCCGCCTGCTCCCCGAAGGCTTGCCGGCCCTAGTCCCATTCCAGGGATTGGACGAAAAGATGGCAAGCCCCAGGATTCCTTTAACGGAATTCCCTTTCCGCAGCAACCATGGAGGGGCAGGCCCAGCCTATCCTAACCCCTCCTCCACCAGATTTATAACCAATGCCTAACCACAACCTTACAAGTTGTGACAATTTGCTACGCAGTAGGCAAAAACCACCCAGCCAGCCAATTTGCCAGGTGGAAAAATTCCTACCAGGCCCCTGCTCAAAGGCAGACGACCCCATGACAGGCATAGCAAGGTCAACGCAACAACCCCTTATTCTAGGGCGGGTGGGCGGGTGATCCGTTGCATGCAGCAAAAGAGAAAGTAGAAGGCTGCATGCAGAGTATTTAAACCTTTTACCCCTCCCACCAAAATTGCAACATAACTTTTCCCCCAGCAACTCGGCAATCCAATCAATGCCCCCTGGCCATCTTGGAGAACTTACCCAGCAACAAAGGGGGTGGCTCAGTAGACCCCACCGCAACACGTGCTCTCCCTGAAGGAGAACACGCTTTCCAATGCATTTCACTGTCATTTACTCATTCTCAAAAAGCTCCCCCCCCCCGCTTTTTTATAAGGATTTGTTTTACTAGGATAAAAAAGAACTTTAGTTCACTTTAAAGCTGCCAACCTAAATTTCCTAGTCTGCACTTGAATCCCTCTTGCAAAATACTGGCAGTCTGGAGGCTCACAGAGTATATATATCTATATGTCCCGTTAACAACAGTCCATACCCAAATATCTAAAACTGCAAAGACACACTTCAAACCAGCACTTGCAATGTCTTTTTATACAAGTGCCTGCAGTGCTTTGAGAAGCGGGAAAGCCCGATACGGCCATTGCGAAAAGTGTTGAGCGAAAAGTACAAGCGTGTGCGGTAGAAGGTGAGCACTTTATGGCTAAATACATGCTTCCTGGTCATAAGCCAGATTCCATTATGCTGCTGGATGCTGCCAGCGCACAGTGAGGTGCCTCGGTCTCCTCCTGGGCCACACTACAAAATATGTATTAATTAACAATCATAGGCTCTTTATGGTAGACATGTGGGCCTGTAAAGACCAGAATGAGGAGGAATTCAGGATGCAGCAGCAAAACTTATTTTGAAACCAGGACTCTCTTGAAAGAATTCCAGCTTTCCATTCTGTTCACCATCTGTGCATCAGGCGAAGGCACAGCTGCCCATATTATCATATAATTTTACGCCTAGGCTGCACCAATTTGATGGCGCACACAGAGGTTTCAGAGATCTTTGTGGGATTTGGCTAGGTGGCTCCCATTGCCTTTAATGGGCATAGCACTGCTAAAAACCCCAAAGCAGCTCTAAAATTGGACGAGAAAATCTTTTTGCAAGGGCAGCCAAGTTGGAGCGGATCTCTAGGTGCCTTCAGTAAAAAAGGGGTGGGGCGGTGGAAGCAGAATCAGAAAGTGAGAGAGAAAGACAAAGGCCGTGTTATTGAACATTAGCTATTAACCGTATATACCATGGAAGAAGATGTAGATGTATCTATGGGAAGAATCCTCTTAGTGTGTCTATTGTTTGGCTCTCCAAAGTCTCTGAAGAGGCACATTCAACTTGCCATGTGGACTGGCCCTGTTACTTATAGACTTCCATGCTGCTACCAGCTGTGCCAGGAATGTCTGATTTTGCAAATCGGAGAGAATGGAGCTGATTCATATGATGAGTTGCTCTACACAATTCGGGGGCAGCCCTGGTATGGGGAAGCTGATGGAAGCTGTCTCCATGGGGCACTCATAGGGTGTGTATTGCTCCAAATGCTACTCCCTTTTTGGTGCATTCAGACATACAGCAGAAGTCATGAAACCATTACAGGGCAAATTTCTGACAAGGTGACTATTGGTTGAAAAGCTTCAGCAGATCACAGCTGAGGATGGTTTCTCTCCATTTCCCATTTTTAAACTCAACTCTCCAAATATCTGTATTGGTTTGCAATTTTTTTAAAAAAAATGCACCCATGAAAATTCACCAGACTGCAAATTTCTCCGAACATGCACATTTTTCTATGAAATTTTGGCTAATGTGCTCAGAGTTTATCATGGCAGTCTTCTTTGGGGTCCATCCCAGGCACCCAGCAGAACCAATAAAGGCACCGGAATTACTTCCTGTTTGGTAATTAAATTAATTTCAACAAAAATCATTTCCTAAAACATAGCCACCAGTGAGCCTTTCTACCATAAGTGGAAGTACATGCCTTTACTGGACCTATAGTGGATTTATATAGGAAAGTCTGATTGGAGAAAGGTGCCATCTAAATGGTGTCCATATTCACACTCACAGCATTTCCAGTGCTCGGTTTTTAAGCCGCGTTCACATGGTGTTTTCCAAAATGCATATGTATCCTGCACTTTGTGAAAAGATGCTGCTGTTTGATGCATTGTTTCTCAGACCAGTTTCACACAGATTAGAGTCCTTCAGCTGTTCACATAGTGTAAAGACATCCCTGTCCTGTCAACACTCCCTGAGGTGGACATGGATTTTCCACACTGAGACCCATATGTACAATGACCTGATTTTTTCCCCTAAAAAAAGAAAAGAAAAGGAATGTTGGGGATCAGACTTTGGCATGTATGTATTGGGACGCGGGTGGCGCTGTGGGTAAAAGCCTCAGCGCCTAGGGCTTGCCGATCGAAAGGTCAGCGGTTCGAATCCCCGCGGCGGGGTGCGCTCCCATTGCTCGGTCCCAGCGCCTGCCAACCTAGCAGTTCGAAAGCACCCCCAGGTGCAAGTAGATAAATAGGGACCGCTTACTGGCGGGAAGGTAACCGGCGTTTCCGTGTGGTGCGCTGGCTCGCCAGATGCAGCTTTGTCACGCTGGCCACGTGACCCGGAAGTGTCTCTGGACAGTGCTGGCCCCTGGCCTCTTAAGTGAGATGGGCGCACAACCCCAGAGTCTGTCAAGACTGGCCCGTACGGGCAGGGGTACCTTTACCTTTACCTTACTTGTAAATGAAGGGACGCGGGTGGAGCTGTAGTCTAAACCACAGAGCCTAGGACTTGCTGATCAGAAGGTTGGCGGTCCGAATCCCCGCGACAGGGTGAGCTCCCGTTGCTCGGTCTCTGCTCCTGCCCACAGTTTGAAAGCACGTCAAAGTGCAAGTAGATAAATAGGTACCGCTCCGGCGGGAAGGTAAACGGCGTTTCCGTGCGCTGCTCTGGTTTGCCAGTCATGCTGGCCACATGACCTGGAAGCTGTACGCCGGCTCCCTTGGCCAATAAAGCGAGATGAGCGCCGCAACCCCAGAGTCGGCCAAAACTGGACCTAATGGTCAGGGGTCCCTTTACCTTTACCTTACCTGTAAATGAAGGACCCGTGTTATGTGCTTTCCAAAGGGGAGGAGAGTGTCATGCTTGCATCTCTCTTACATGAAGGCAACTGTTGTCTGGGTAAGTGTCTGAGCAAGACACACCTCATAATTCCCCTGCTTCCATCACATATTCAAGGATGTCTCTGAAATAATGAGGACTAGTATGATCTTATATCCCCCCCCCAAAAAAGCCAAGGAGGAGTGGTTGCTTGGAAAGTTAGGGGGAGAAGTAAACAGCCCATAATTGCTCATGGTTGCCCCATATTATATAATAGCTATTCCTAGAAACCCTTCTAAATTTCTTTGACCACTATCTTATATTTGAAGTCATGTTGTGAGATGCTGAAAGGCATCTTTTAGAATGGGCAGAAGCAAACAAAGCAGCTAGAAGCAGGCCCATTCGTGTTGCCGCAGAATGGAATCAGGAGAAGCCTATTGGTTAATTCACATCGTCATTCTGGATGATTCTCTGCATTTTGGATGACCATGATTTATTCTTATGTAGGCTATTTTTCTCCCAAAGCTAGACACATTAAAGATCTTAACCTATTAACTTTCAATAAGATTGTTTTACACTCATTTTAGCAGTGTCTTACCTCATTGTTTGTAGTCACCCTATGAATCGTTTGTGTCTTCCTGCCCTCAAGTATTGGGAGGGGGAAAATTCATTCTTCCTGCAATTAGTATTCATGGTTCGCTAAGCAGAACTAATGCAACAAATCTTACTTGTCTTTTCACCGAAGGTTATGTTACCTGCATTTTCAGCTTGGCCTACGGAAATGTCTCTTTAAGCAGAAGGTATTTCTGACTATCTATTACCTTATTGTGTATTCGAAGGCAGCCCTGTAAATGGAGGTTTTTACTGTTTGATGTTTTATTCTGTTTTTATATTTTGCTGGAAGACACCCAGACTGCCTGGGGTAACCCAGTCAAATGGGTGGCATATACATAATAGAATTATTATTATTATTATTATTATTATTATTATTATTATTATTATTATTAATTCTTCCATTTGGGCATGTGAGATTTTTCTTCTTAATTTAGCACTACCTGACAAAAAACAAGTCTATATTTGACAGAGAAGTAAGGGGAAATAGAATAATATTTGCCCAGTATTTTAAAAATTATCACAGGCAGGCTTCATACACCATGCCTGAAAATTTCATCCAATTCAGACAAGTTTTGTTTTTTAAAGTTATAAGTAGTTCACTTTTTAAAAAAACAACAACCTCAAGTCAAAAATATTATTGTATTTACTAGATGAAATGTCCACTTAAGTTTTTGTGTTTTTATAATTTACAGACACACAAAGACTGCTTCCATATTCCATCCACTGTCACCCTTGAAAGTTTTTTGTGCCCTCAATTTTCAATTAACTTCTTTTTTTGGCCAATCCTATGGGTCAATCAGGGCCGGATTTAGGTTTGATGAGGCCCTAAGCTACTGAAGGTAATGGGGCCCTTTATATGTCCAGCTGTCCTTTGTCAACAACAAATTGTCACTGTTTTTTGTGTTGAATATATGCTATATGGTAATTTATGGACCTAATAGGTATCTAAAGCCATTTGTACATAACAAAATATGTATTTTATCAAAGTAATTGTTGAACTGAAATACAATTAAGAAGTATATTAATAGTGAAATACAATTAAGATGAAGTATATTAATAGTGAAATAATTATTAAGCTCTAACTGCATGTAGGTTTTATTTTATTTTATTTTTATCTTACATTTGGGAAATGTACATCCAGTTTATTTTCCTTTAAAGTTTTTGGGCCCCCCCCAAAAGAGTGGGACCCTAAGCTATAGCTTGTTTAGCTTATACATAAATCCAGCACTGGGGTCCATATAGCTTACTGACCATTTCCACCCCTCCTGCTGTGATTTTGCCCTGGCAAAAGCTTTTTGTGTTTCGGAAGACTCCTAAAAACTGTCCTTAAAAGCAATTTTTTTAAAAAACTGGCCACATCTGTTTATACACTTCAGCCATGCCCACTTTGACATAGAGGCCCGGGCGGGGGGGGGGGTGTCCAATGCAGTTACTGAAAAAAGTTAGCCACTCTTAACTTAATGGCTAAATTATATAATAACAGTATCCATGCACATAACTCCCTGGGTGTATGGAGTTGAGAAAATCATGGTTGCCAAACCTTCAACCTAGGGATAGGTACAATACCACACTGAGTGAGATTTTCCAAATGTATGTGCTTGAAATTTTTGTGATCAGTGACGAAAGACCAGACACTCAGAGGGTGGACAGCTTCACAGACATCAATTGAGCACTAGCTACTTTAACAGTTACAAGTCCTACCAAAGTAGGAGAAAGTTATTTTAAGTTTGTGCATTTGGTAAATTTTAAATTCGTAGTTGTTATTTTATAATGGTTTTTATTGTAAAAGTACTATTAGCTTAAGCCTTAGGGATAATCCATATGATTCTGAATAAATCCTTTCCCTCATTTAAAAAACAATCAGACATAATTGTTGTCCAAAATATACAGGGTGTAAATAGCAGTGACAGCATTTTCTGTTGTATTTTTATTCCTGTTCCCCTCCATTCATTAGTAAGTTTAGTTATTTCAAAGGTAAAGAAGGAGGTTTCTTTTAAAAAAAGTATTTTACTGGGTCCCAATGTATCTCAGTGTAATGGTTTATATATAAGTGATTGTAATTGCCAAAACTACAGTAGAGTATTATTAGTTATAAAATGCACATATAGTTATATGTCCAACAGACAGCAAAGAACTGAAATGCAGTTGTATCCAAGGGAAAATAATTACAGCAATAATCAGTGTAATTCATGATAATGGCTGAATTGAATTTCACACCATAGCTCCAAGCACTTACATTTAATGAATGTAGTTTGTGCTTGTTTACTTAAAAGGGTTTTTAGCAGAAAATCGATAATGTAACTTCAGTGTTTCTAATTGCAAATACAATTTATTTTTTTAAATAGTCATTCAATAAGGATTTTTGTCGAGAAAATTAAGGTACATAAGTGTGGCAAACGTTGCCACTTTGATTAGGATACCTGTACATTAGTAGCATGGTTGCTTAAAATTATTACGTATTGATTAAAATTGATCTATGTTCCATTTTAAGGGTACGCAAAGTTCCAAACCTTGCAGAGTTTTGGGGGTTGGTGGGCAACTATGATTGTGCATATCATTTCATAATCAGAATGTCTTCATAAATAAGTTATCATTTGAAAACCGTTATGACAGAACCAAGGACATAAGGCCTGGTATATGGTGGCAATTTAAATGTGTCGATGTGAAAGTAGTTGGTGGGGTTCTGCTTTGTGCTAACATAGAATGGTAATAATAAGACAATGTGCTAATGGATGTGTAATGATAATTGATTTTGGCTTATTCTTACGTTTATGCATGCTTTTAAAATGTAAAGGGACCCCTGACCATGAGGTCCAGTCGTGGCCGACTCTGGGGTTGCAGCGCTCATCTCGCTTTACTGGCTGAGGGAGCCGGCATACAGCTTCCGGGTCATGTGGCCAGCATGACTAAGCCACTTCTGGCGAACCAGAGCAGCGCACGGAAACGCCGTTTACCTTCCTGCCGGAGTGGTACCTATTAATCTACTTGCACTTTGACGTGCTTTCAAACTGCTAGGTTGGCAGGAGCTGGGACCGAGCAACAGGAGCTCACCCCGTCATGGGGATTCGAACCGCCAACCTTCTGATCAGCAAGTCCTAGGCTCTGTGGTTTAACCCACAGTGCCACCCACGTCCCTTATGCATGCTTTTACCCCTACTTAAATGCTTTAGGTATTGGCCAAAAATTGCTACTTTTGAAACATCAAAGAGTTGGACAAATTGAATTAGTATATCCTTGTTGATAGGTTGAAAGCACAACCTGGTACTTGTTTCTGTATCATTTATAGAGAAAATCTCACATAAATTTCAGGGGGACCAGAATCTCACTATAACTATGCCTTCCATAGCCATTGGCGAGGTTATTGGTTGGATCCAGAGTTGTGCTTAGCAGAGTACTACTGGAGAAAGGGGATGAGAAGTGGACTTTTGCATATTCCTTCCCTGTCAGCTGTTTTGGAGGGTTGGGAGCCTCTCTGGGGCAACAGAGAGATGCAAGGGAACTAAGGTTCCAACTAGTTCCCACTGAGCTAGGGAGGGAACCACACATAGAGACCGGAGTTTCTATTATGGATTAGTCATGCCTCTTAAAGTGACACACTAGGCACACTACAGCTTCCCAATACTATCCCACCACACACTTTTAGTGTGCTATAAACAAACATGGCAGCTGCTACTGGTGGTTTCAGCATGTATGGCAGCTACTAATTTGCTGGGATGTTTTATGGCAGGATTGGACCCAGTAGTGAAAGGAGGATAACTAAAACCACACAGTTTGAATGGCATTGCTTGTCAACATTATTGGGGAGGCAGCTCCCTCCAATATTTCAGAGCTTTCCCAACTTTTCATGTTTGTGACATGACACACCTTTTAGATATGCATAATTTTGTGACTCAGTAATTCAGTTTTACTAGCAAGCCGGAGGCTAAACTAACCTCTTTTCAGCCCTGGGAGCAGCACAGGAAGACCTACAGACTGCAGCTGAGAAACTAATGTGTCGCAACACACAGTTTGGAAAGCTCTGCCTTAGGAGTTGGCTCCTATGCTCTGGGAGGCAAATGGGGGTCTCAGTACCCTGAACAAACTTCAGCTCCTACAATTCTTTGTGAGAAGCAATGATGGCTTAAGGTGGTATCATAGTGATTTAAATACATGGTTTCAATCTGGCCTAAAGCTGCAATCTTATAATGCCTTACAGGATAGGAAGCCTCATTGAGGACAATGGAACTTACATCTGAGTAGACATGCATAGGGTTGCACTGTTAAGGGTAGGGGGTAGACATACAATAGATATGAAACCCTACATAAGCATGGGCAGACCTAGAAGAAATTGTTGAAATAAGATCAAAAACCCTAAATGGTTTATCTCTGTTTAGCCACAACATCCTCCTTCCCTTTCCTCACTTCCCCTTCTAATATTCCTTTTTATGTCTTCATTTCTCTTTTGTATTGTTAAGGAGGCATTTCACTAGGGAGTGCTAGAGAGAGATGGATGATCAATGGGAATGATAGGGTAGACTGGATTGTTGTTTTATTGTATTGCCATTTTGCCAATCGATACGATTTGCAAATAGGAAAAAAAGACCAATATTTTTGGGGTATGTGTATAATGAATCAATTCTGCATAGATAGATTGATTAAAAAGCTTGTGAGGAGGGGGCAGAAGGATGGATGCTTCGTTAGTGTGGCTGATGAAATTTATCTGGTTTCCCCCATATAAACCACAACTGTCCTGCGAAAGTGAGGGAGTTTGGAAAAATGCAGACCACCTCTGAAGTCCTTCCTTTATAACCACCAACGTGGATCTCCACAGGAGAGTGTGGTCCACAACACTTTCTGGGTCTGTCCTTTCCTGTACAATATGCCTGTATCTTCATATATTGTAAGCTGTTCCATAGCTATGGGGCTCGTGGGAGAATAAATGACCACCGTCATCATTATTAATAAAACAGTGATTGTGAATTCATCCAATCTATGCACAGATGAGGAGGACAAATTAAGTTATTTCATAGGAAGTAGATTAAGACACAAAGGTTTTATTTTAAATAAAATAAATAGGAGGAAATAGTTTGGGATTTGTGTGGTGATTATTTTCTATGGTTACCTGCCCTCTCTATTAGAACTAGTGTTGCATTTTCTGGCAGGTTCAGGAAGGCATTTTACTCTACAAAAACAACTAGCTCTTTTTCCTGTCTATGATTACTTGTAATTATGCTTTCCCTGCTATTATTCTAATAGGCTGTCAGACTGCACAGAGGAGGCGTTTGGAATATAAGGCTGCTTTTATGGATGGACCGCTGGAACACTTAATATAGCTCTATTTTTGAATTATCAGATTCTATCCTTTTGAAGTCTGCGTTAGTGGAACTCCTATTTATGAGATGTGCTGTGCTTAAAGGTTTGCTATTGATGAAGAGGTCCAACAGAGGCCTTTATCGTAAGTACCGTAGCATTCTCCCCGAGAAATAAATAGCCTTGCTAAAAGGTATGTTGTGTACCAAGGTTGCAAATTACCAGCCAAGTACCTTATAACTGTATACTTCAAAAATACTACCGGGCTTCTTGCTTATTCCCTCTTTTCTGCAGAAATGAGCAACATTTTTAAAGACAAAGGAAATCTATTTGCCATCCAGCGATATTGGAGAAGAAGAAGAACAACAAAAAAACCACCCCCAAACTCAGATGCTATTTTTGTTAATACAGAGTGCTGCATATTAATATTAAAACATACTTGTGGGTCCATTAAACAATACTTGATTCAAGTCATTTTGGGAATGTTTTCAGCATTTCTGTTTGAAAAATGATACAGGTCAGTCATTTAGCTGGGAAATTCCTTCAGCACTAAGGCAGCTGATTTAAAAGTCTCTACAGCTATGGACAAACATTTGCAAATGTTCTACATTTATTTGTCAGTTGATTAATATTATGCAGGGCAGCATAATAAGCACATGCAGAAGTGGGCAAAATATTCCACTTGCTACACCTGTGGTTAATATTTAAGATGAAGACTGCTTCAGGGCATGCCATTTCCCCCTCCCTGTTAAATATAAGCCGCTAAGTGGGTACCTGGGGTTGGACCATGGGCAGCTGGCTGAGGTGAGCCATGAGGCATAGAAGGAAGCCAGTGGTGAGGACCAAAGGATAACCCAGGAGACAGGTGCACACCAGAGCTCAGGAAGACAGTTGTTTGAGGAAGTCTTAACTTTAACAGGCAGCCCTTCCTGTCTGAGGGGCCAAGGAGTAGCTTGAGTGGGTGGGGTGGGCCAAGGCTTGAGCCTACCTAGGCAGGCACTGCAACATGCAATTCCTTGGGCTACTGAGGCTTCCAGTTTGACATCTGGCAGGAGATGGAATATCTTTTGCTGCCCCGCATTATCGCGTGTTTGGTTGGGGCTTTAAACCCCTTAATTGAACATTGATTTGGAGCTGGGTCTTGGTCAAGTATTCCCCAAGCTGTCCCAGGTCAGGTTATGGATGATCTTGGCCCCTGGATCTGGTCAGGGTGTGGTGTGTGAGAGAGAGGGCCCTAGTAAAAAGTTTGCCCATACTGTGATGGATCCAAGCAATTAACCCTTCCTTCTTGAAATATTTAATCTCAGCACTTGGCTTTCAGATAAGTATCTTGCTTAATGTCCTAGCTAAAGGGACCCAAGGATAAATCCTTAATATCATATTTCTTAGCAGAAATAACTTCTGAAGTGGAAAAGGCATGGAGGCTGTATGACCAGAGATTTTATATTATGCTATTGAGTTAGCATAAAGGCTCCATTTAACTTCAATATGTCATATTTAAATTGTGTTGGCATCAAAGAATATGCATGCTTGTTCAGAAAATAGATGCACTGGACAGTTGTTTTGAATCAATGGGTTGGATCCAAAGTTTGCACAAGCAGACCACTGTTTTGGCAATGATATTTGCAGTGGGCAGAGTTAGGACTAAGCACCTCCCCATCATGGCTTTACTGCTCCAAATTCCATCCTCCCAAGGCTGCTTTTCATTACTAATAGGGAATACCAGGGTTTTGTTGCAGACATTTATGTGAAACATACAGTTTGGTCCATCAGATGGAGCACATGGCCACAGTGTGGAGCACAACCACAGCGCAGGGCCTCCACGTAGACCCTGTAACATTGAAATTGCCTTCCATGTGGGGCTATAATAGGGGTCATGGTCTTTTAAAAAGCTACAGGTGTAAAAAGCAAAAAGGTATAAATAAGATAGATTAACTAGAAATACTCCTTGATTGGGATTTATATTTTAGCTTCGCAAAATAATGGCAAACCAGTCATTATTTTACAGTATTTATCTGAGCCCTCCGCCCCCACCCCCTGTTCCACTGCAACCTTAATGCATCAAGACCTTTCCTTTCCTCTCCACATCTCATTCATTCTTACCCATATATTTTATTTTTACTGATAGGTTCCCCCTTAAGCCTGTCTATTTGCTAGTACATTTGACAGATGACAGCTACTCTTTGGAATGTTTGATGGCATTTGTACGGCTATGATGCCAGGAGCGTTCTAAGCGCTGGTGTTGCATATTTATTGATCTCCATATTCCCAATAATCTGATGCACGTCACATTTGACAACATTATGTGGCGAGGTCAGCTAGATGGGGCTAATTAAACTGTTTCAAAGATGGATGTTGTTTTCCACAACATTAACCTTGCAAAATAGCTGCCATGCTGCATTTCACTATGGGAGTTTGGGTTTTGAGAACCTCCTGCACCTCCCCTCCCTTTTCCCTCCCCCCCTTTTAAGTTTGTTGATGCTAACATTAAACAAAAACCTGAAGCTATTAAACCTCAGTATTTATATACAATAGAAAACATGGCCGACATGGCATCATTCCAAATGAAAATCTTATTAGTGGCGCACGGTGCTTGTGGCGAAGTCCCGAGCAAACGGAAAATTGGTTTGGCTGTCGAAAATGGTTGACAGATTAGCGAAAGATGATGTAAAAGGGATGAATGGGCAACAGCTGAATTCAGGAGGATTAAACTGGTAAATAGAAAACCCTGATGTAATCAGAAAATGCATTGTGCTTTCATCTTCTGGCACAGTAATGCTATTCACGCCCAATGCTTATTGTACTCTGGACAGTATGAAATTTTGACTCTCCCTTTTAATATATATATAACTTTCATAACTTGTGTAACGCTGCAAGAAAGAATTGAATTGCTAAGGAAGTCCCTGGAAGTTCTCTCTCTCTCTCTCTGGTTATGGCAATTTAAATATTTAATTAGAAGCTTTCTGCCTTTGTACCAATGACATTTCAGACATAGAATTCTCAGGGCCCTGCTTAGATCCTTGGAGGCCTCTTTGCCACATTGAGCTGTTTCAGAACAGTTACCGTAACTCTTTTTTGATGTTACACTGCCTTTTTTTGTGTAATGTAAATTTCCGCCTCTACTTAGGATACACAGTTCCAAATATGATTTTGATAGGCAAGCAATTTAGAAAATGCTCATGTTGCCCTTTGAGCTGTAGAGTGCTGCATATTTTTACAGGGCCTGTTGGGACCTCGGTGCTTTTCAAGCCAGCAGAAGTAGGGAAAGGATCCTTACTGTAAATGTATGCTGAATATTTGTAAAGTGAATGCTATAAATTTTGCTGAACACATCCCCCGTGTCTCAAGTCCAAGAGAACAGTATCTTCCACCTTGGGGAATCAAGTACTTGATGCTAAAAATACGTGTGACGTGCCCCAAATGCTGATGTGTAGCAGAGGCTAATCGTGGGCAAAAAGTGGATGGGCACATCACACAAACAGCTCTTCTGCAGTGCAATCCTACAGATGTGTACTGAGAAATAAACTCCTTTGGGTTCAATGGAACTTACTCCCAGGTAAGCATGTATAAGATCACAGCCTTGCATATCCAGTTAATAAAGGCAGGATATATAGAAAACAGTGCCTAATTTTAGGGAGTCCCTTTTTTCAAATGTGTTTTTATTAAAGATTTTCTTGGTTTACAAAAGTATGTGCAATGTCTCTCTCTCTTTTTTCTCAAGTAACACTTTTTATAGATCAGTTTCATTTGCTGAGACATTAGGAAGAAAAGGGGGAAAGCAGTGGAGGGGGAAAGGTGAGTGGGGTTGGGTTGGGTGGCAATGTTTCTATTTTACTTAATATAAGGAGTCCCTCAATACAATGGTCTTCTGTTTATAGTATGCACACTTACTACAAACAACCTTTTATTCTGGGCAACGAATAGCAGCTAGTGTCAGGGACTGGACAGAGGAGTGATGGACACCACCTTCCCAAGCCTGAGCCTTTCAGAGACAGTACATAGATTTACAACAGTGGTTTGTGGGAGGTCACAGTTCAGATACAGATGAAGGGCAAAGTTGGGAAATAATGGGAGAGGAGGAGGCGGCAGAACCAGAACAGCTGGCTGACACGTTATCACTAGAAAGCATTCCAGACCCCCCATTTCTAAGAACCCAGCAAGCATTGAAAGTAGGAGAGCAAAAGGCTTGGAGACAAATGGCCCTAAGCAGCCACCGTAAGGTGGGTGGTGCTGTTGACGATTGAGGAAGTGGAGAAAGGGGTGTGGAGATTTACTTGGAGCAACACCATTACTCCAAGATGTTGGGATTTTTATATCTCACCAGCTGCGAAGAGCAGCACAATGCCTGTTGACTTCATGTGATGTCTGTGAGCGTGAGACATGAAGTCTCTGCTTGTTCTCATGTAACTGGAGAGCTACTTTCGCTTCTGAGTGAAGTCAGTATCGAGTCGGACTTCTGTGCTTGCTGCTCAGGAGAGCAGACATGTCGGATGAGAGCTCCGTGTACAGTCTGTAAATAAAGTAGTGTGTAGACTACTGACTGTCTCTTTCTTCTGTGATGGGATAGCAGAAGACGAGTGTGCTCCTCTCAGGATGGAGGGGTCGCTTATTACCGGTCTCTCTGGACTGAGGGCAATATTCAGCCAGAGAGTGACCACCGGAGAGACGCCTCGGTGTCTTGGGAAGTTGGCACCCTTCCCGGCGGACGTTTTTCCAACACAAGAGACTGCATTTCTAAGCCTCTCTCTGTGAATATTGAATAAAATACATTGGTGAGAACTTTCCTTGTCTTATCCATTCCTGGCAGCCTACCGGGCCGGGGGGGGGGGAGGGTTTTGGATCAGCTAGCTCTTTGCCTAGTTACAACTTAAGCTGTGGAGAAACTGCAGTAATTAAAATATTACATTTGAAAAATAATTTTGTTAGATACAGGAATAATAGATTTTGCAGAAAAAGAGTAAAATGAGTATATGCTGCCACAACATCTAGAACAGCTGCCCCATGATAGCCCTGAAGGTGCTGCAGCTCAGGGGCAGAGCACTTTCGATGGAAAAGGTTGCAGGTGTATTCTCAGTCACCTGCCTGAAACCCTAGAGAGACACTGCTAGTTAGTGTAGACAATACTGAGCTAGGTGGACCATTGGACTTACATAGCCTCAGGCAGCTTCCTATGTTCTATGGGGAAGGGCTGTAGCTCAGTGGTAATTGTATCTGCTTTGCATGCAGAAGGTCCCAAGTTCAATCCCTGGCATCACCAGGTAGGGCTGGGAGAGATCCTTGCCTGAAACCCTGGAGAACTTGGTATAGCACAGCCAGCACATTGTGGAGATGGTTAGGATTGCAGCATAAGACATAATATATGGTGGGAAGCAGCACTCAGTCCTGGAAACTGGTGCTCTCCAGAAGATCAGTGCGATGATCCCCGAACTCTGTGCTCCTATCACAGCGCTGATCATCTCCCCCAACATTTTGTAGATTTCCATTGGCCTGATCAATTACAACTATCGCCACAACATACTTGTTCTTTCACCACACCTAAGACAATCACAGTGATCAAAAGCATCATATGAAGAAATCCTAGGTGTAACAAATTTGCTTCTAAAATGGAAACGAAGAAAATGAATTTGAAATATGTCACAATAATTACACAGCTGCTCACTTTTTAAAGAGGTCCAAACACCTATCATCTTTATCTTATAAGGCATTTGCATTCCAGCACTTTTTTTTTTAGTAACACCCCTCCTACCAATATTTGGTTTTCATGCAATAGGTTTATTACAGCAGCAAGTGGAAGCCTTTGTGTTACCTTTGGTAGGCAACAACCCAATGTAATGAGGGAAGGCATAGAATATGTAGCCTGTGCAATGACTTTTGTTAGTGCAGTGGGGGGTTCCCCCCTCTCTTCTCCCCGTGCTCTCCAAAATCAGCTCAAGGGAGATCAGGAGAACATCTGGAACAACACATGGGAGGGGGGAGGAAAGGGCAGATGTTCCATCAGGTAAGCAGAAATCTACTTAGTGCTATGTTGAATTGCACCCATAGTCAGTCAGTCAGTCTGTCTGTCTGTCTGTCTGTCTGTCTGTCTGTCTGTCTGTCTGTCTCCCTCCCTCCCTCCCTCTCTCTCTCTCTCTCTCTCTCTCTCTCTCTCTCTCTCTGTGTGTGTGTGTGTGTAAGTGTAAAAGAACCCCTTTTACCAGTGTTGAATATAGTGAACTATCTTTAAATTAATGCTACCTAGGGTAGGCTTAATATAGTTGCTACTAGCAAACGACATGAGTGAACGTTACTATAGCAACTTCCCAACATCATGGCGCTTATTCTACTTTTGGGATACAGAGCATTTTCTTAAAGGCTTCTTAGAAGTAAAGGAAGAAATCACTATTGTTTAAGGTTTTTATTATCTAGCACTCTAGTTTTCACAGATCCAACTTGGAAAGTCGATACTAAAAAAAAGAGAGGGAATAGATAATTAAAAGGCAGAGAAATATTGTGTCTTCCTGATATACTGTTTTATTTACACATATATACCAGCAGAGCATGAGATGGAAGCGCTCACAGCATGAACACTCCCATCTTAAAGATGCCATCTCTGCTACCCCCAGTCATAAGGACATGAGAAGGGCCCACCTGGATCAGACCAAAGGCCCACCTAGATTAGCATCCTGTTCTCATAGTGGCCAACTATGTACCAGTGGGAGCAGCACACAGCCACCATGACTATAAGTCACTGATAGCCTTATCCACTATGAATTTGTCTAATCCACTTTTAATGCCATCCAAGGTGGCAGCCTATTCTATCATTTAACCATTTGTGATGTGCAGAAGTGAGCAACCTGGCCACTGAATTCTGAACTATCTTCAGATGCAGCCCCACATACAACACGTTGCAGTAATCTGGTAACCTTTTCTCTTAGGAAGTTGCTCTAGCCTTTGGATCATTTTAGTTGGCCTTTTCTGAACTTTCCCTAGCTCAGCAGTGGTCTTTTTCCAGGTGCTGGAACCAGAACTCTACGCAGCATTCCGTAGCATTATGATGTTGGCAGCAGCTTTTCTGATGATCCCAGAATGGCAAACCCTGTAAATATTGAGGCAAAACTTTCTAGCATTATCCAAGAGTTTGCCCTTAAAAGGAAATAATTGCCAAAAATATGGCCTCAGTTTATTCATATGAGGATGTGTGAGCACTAGGCATACCTACTTGAAGCAAACCTTATTAAGATCCCAAAGTAGGGAGGGGGTGGAAATACATTTGGGTCCCAGCTAGAACTGGTGATAAGAAAAGCTGACAAAATTATCTGCGGTATGTGCCGGCACACCTGATTCTCTCATCACTCAAGGATTGGGGTGTACAAAACATTATCTCATATCCTGCACTTTCCCGTTTTTTCCCTGAGAGAGCACAACGACCATTTTGGGTGCCATGATCTCACACAAAATTGCACTTTTTTGGCTGCAATCTTGAGTGGCACCCCAAAACACACATTTTTGGGTGCCGTGAAACCATGGCTCTGAAAAAGCACACATCTTTTGGGCTTCATGATCTCGTACAGGTCATGTGATTTGCACGGGAGCATGAACAGGAAGACACGCACCCCAATTTGGGGACTCAACACGTTGGAGGGCATGTTATATTAGCTTAAATTTAAACCAAGACTGTGTGATCCCACCTTAACTTTGCATTCACAAATAATCGGGCAAGTTTGCTACTTTGTGTTAGGGGTGCATGTATAAATTAGGGCACAAGATCAATCTAGCACTGGCAGTGTTTCAAAGTGCTTGTAGCTGAACAATTTGACTATCTAGGCCCCATGTACTGTTGCTCTATCAGCATGCAGATGGTGCACAATAGATTTGTGGCTGGGGACTAGCCACATGGATTGGGTCTACACGCACAGAAGTATGTCAAAGGCCAGCACTACTTTTAAAAAGAGGCTGGAAGCTCTTTGTAGCTAGCGATTGCATTAAGCAGCTCTTAAATCCAGGTGAAAGGCCACCATCATATATGAAATGCCTAAAAAATGAAAAGAAAAAGGCAATCCTAATTTTTTACTATGTTAACCTGTGGCGCTTGCGAGCGAGAACAGCACCCTAGGTTAATGAGCTGCGAGTTTAAACAGTGGTTGAAGAAGATGGTTTTAAATATAGAATTGGATTTGTTTTTAATGCCTGTTGCTTTCCCGGGGCTTCTGAATCCAAAGGCCTTCCACTGAGGGAAAGCTTTTCATTTCACATTTTGGCCTCCACCACATGCGACAAACAAAGGTTCCACATTGCTGTGGCTGGGGTCAGTTCTCCAGCCGCAGTGTCAATCCCACTGCCTGTAATTACGCACACAAAAAAAGGTTACCGAGATCTGCGGCTAATTTGCCATCTCTGTTTAGCAGAATTTAATAGCAGGTATTACTGCTGCCGCAGTAATTAAGGACCTTTGTCAATAAGACGGAATAGATGGCCACACTTTGTTGTAATCAGTGGACTCTTGAGAAGCCATAGGAGTGAAAAGCAATGAGAGGGAGCAATCCATTTTGTGAATAACTCGCCAGCTCCCCTTTTCCCTCTTCCCCATCTCGTGAAAACCAGCAAGGGAATAATAATTCCCCAGGCGATGAAAGTTCAGGAATAAAAGTACTTACCCTCCAGCCTATTCTCTCTCTCTCCCCCCCTCCCGCTTTTTATTTACCCTACTGTGATTTTTATTTGCTTCAGGCTGCATTTGATGAAGTATTGTTTAAACAGCTCTTGGGAGGAGACACCCCCCCAATACATACACACAAACCTGGATATAGGGAGATGGCAGAGGAAGAAAGAAGGAATTTTAACCAGGCTGGATGATATGCATTTGCCTCAAAGGTGGAGGGCGCTCAGTTGATCAATTATTTCCTTTAGGTTTTAAAATGAAAGAAATGACAAAAAACAAGTGGGCTGGTGAAGAGGCAGAGAAAGTCATTTTGAGCTGTCTCTGCTCACAGTCATTCAGCTGTAAATGGGTCACTAACAACAAGCGAGAAGTGAACTTGGTGTAGCATTGTAAACGGCCCCTCCCCCCCCTTTTCCTCTCCCCCCCCTCCTCACCACTAATGTACCCAATGAATGGCCTGGCATAAGACAGAGAGGGAGAGGTAAAGACTATCAGAAGCTGAAGAGAGAGGAGAAAAGAGAGGCTGCTATAACACAATTCAAAGAGTGCTTTAAGGTGTACACTCCTCTCAGTAATTGGTGAAGAAGCTACATTTCACTCCACTGATTTCCTGCCTTTTTACAGGTTTTAACAAGCATGATGCTTTTAATAGTAGTTTGAGTACTGGGCCTTTATGAAGCCTCTTTTTTTAAAAAAGCAGCTTTAACTATACCCTTTTCTGTCAGTAATGCCTGAAAACCTTCTACCTTTAATCATTCCTGGATCAAGCAGCAAACAAGCACCCCCTCCTCTTTTTTGCTCCCCCTTTCTTTTCTTCTCTTTTTTCAATTACATCCTGGATATTCACTGAACATAAAAAAAACCACCCACCCACCAACCCTCCACACAGCATTAAATGCAGCTTGGCCATCCACCTGTTAACGTCAAGGATCTGGCTTCATCCAACAAAAGCTAGAAATATAAAGTGAAAGGGACTGTAGTCATAGGCAGTGGGTGGTAATGCCAACCAGTGAATCTTTTCCTTGAAAGTCTTAATTGCAAGTTGTTGTTGTTGCTGCTGTTATCCTCATCCTCATTAATTTATTAATTGCCTTCTGAGCCAAAATCTCAAGGCAATTTACGTATAAGATAATTAAAAACAGTTGTTGTTGTTATTATTATTATTTTATTATTTTAGGACTATCATGAGTGCCCACTTGTTAAGGTTTTAAAGACCCATTTATCCAGCTAGGAAGGACTGTTGGAACAAAAATGTCTTCAGTTGTTTCCAGAAAGTGCAGATAGTGATTGCCAGTTGCATCTCAACAAGAATACTATTCAACAGAATGGGGCAGCCACAAGTTGTCTATTTTACAACAGAGTGTCACGGGTTGTTGTTGTTGTTGTTGTTGTTGTTGTTGTTGTTGTTGTTGTCATCATCACCATCATCAGTTCCAAAATACAATATATATGCAGGTACAAGAGAGACCAATACAACAGATTTTGCTTCTAGAACTCTTACATTCTCTCCCCGTCCATGTTTACTTGGAAGCAATTTCCACTAATTTCAGAGGGAATTGAGTAAGTATGCATAAGATTTATGTCTTATTCCATATTTCTAATTTCCTTCTGGAATGAGAAACTTAGTGATGATGTAAGACTATATCCATTGTTCTCCTTAGTTAAAAATATGTGGTGCTATTCTTTTCTGTTTCACTTTCAGAATCTACAATCTTTTAAAAACGGATTTCAGCCTTAGATGGACATTTTCATTACTTGCAACATTCCTGATAGAAATTTGTCCATAAAACAGAAAACAAAGAAAGCCCCAAACCACAGCAGAACTGGAAAGGTCTACCGGAGGGAAAGGGAAAGCTGAAAGAGCAAGATGAAAACCTTGGTTATGAATGGCAGGAACATTGTGGGTGGCAGGAAAGCTGGCACAGGTGTTCTTGTATCAAATGTGCACTTTAAATCTGAACAAGCAACACTAAACTGAAATTAGGCAAGGAACAATGAGTAATAACCCAATAATGCAGTCCAGGATGTAATATACGGAAGCAATTCTTTTTAAACCATAATTTTCACCACACCTGTGCTGCTTGGGGCTGATGGGAGTTGTAGCCCGACACACCTGGAGGGCACCAGGCTGAGGAAAGCTGCTCTACATTCCCATCAATGCACTATCAAGTTTTTGTGCCCTCCTACTTATTTGGGCTGCTGTGAGTTTTCCTGTTTTCCATTGTTTCATAGTGTTTTACTGTATGCTGCTCTGATCTCCTTAGAGAGGAGGAGCAGAATATAAATACCGTATTTTTCGCTCTATAAGACGCACCAGACCACAAGGCGCACCTAGTTTTTGGAGGAGGAAAACAAGAAAAAAAAATTCTGAATCTCAGAAGCCAGAACAGCAAGAGGGATCACTACGCAGTGAAAGCAGCAATCCCTCTTGCTGTTCTGGCTTCTGGGATAGCTGCGCAGCCTGCATTCGCTCCATAAGACGCACACACATTTCCCCTTACTTTTTAGGAGGGAAAAAGTGAGTCTTATAGAGCAAAAAATATGGTAATTTTAAACAGATGACTATTATTGGGGGATTAAGTAGTCAAATTCCTCATTGTTTCACCACCAGCGACACGATTCCAAGAGTGTACTCACCACCACCACAAACAGCAGCCTTTTCCTCCCTAACTACGATCTCCTTCCCGTTTACATCTCTTCATCTCCATGTGCACAGCAATGACTGCCTCCAAATCTCCATCTCCAAAGATTTCCTGCATATGGGATCCACCTCAGGCTTTCCCAGGTTTCTTCCCCATTGGCTGGGCTTTCCCCATCCACCCTCTGTCACCTAAGACACAGGCAAGGTAATTTTTACTAGCTGTCTTCATTGGAACATCTTGAAGAGCCAAGAGCTAGAATATTTGCTTTGCATACAGAAAGCTTCAGTTTCAATCTCTGGCATCTGGGAGAGAGCCTGGTCTGAAATCCTGGCAAGCCAATCAGTACAGACCACTTCCCCAAACTTGGGTCTCTAGCTGCTTTGGGACTACAATTCCCATCATCCTGACCATTGGTCCTGCTAGCTAGGGATGATGGGAGTTGTAGTCCAAAAACACCTAGAGACTCAAGTTTGGGAAACCCTGGTATAGACAATACTGAGCAAGGTGGACCAGTTGTCTAACTCTGTACACGGAGGCTCATTATATTTCTTCCTTAGCATGTATGATCCAGGAATGTAAATTAAACTTTGTAACATGCTCAAGTTACTAAGGATATGTCTTCTGGTGTACAGTGGTACCTTGGGTTACATACGCTTCAGGTTACATACGCTTCAGGTTACACACTCCGCTAACCTAGAAATAGTGCTTCAGGTTAAGAACTTTGCTTCAGGATAAGAACAGAAATCGGGCTCTGGCAGCGCTGCGGCAGCAGGAGGCCCCATTAGCTAAAGTGGTGCTTCAGCTTAAGAACAGTTTCAGGTTAAGTACGGACCTCCGGAACGAATTAAGTACTTAACCCGAGGTACCACTGTACTTTGTTCATTTCTTGCCTCATTCCTTGTCATTTGGGAATACTGGTGGTTGGCTGGTTTCTTTAGGTTGGCTGTTTCCCATGAGCCAGGCTTCTCCAGCAGCACACTCTAAGGCTGGGGTAAACAGCAAATCAGGGACAATGGGCTGACCCTTAAGTCCAGCAGAGAGTATACAACAGGGGGAGCATTCGCAGGATAAGCATCTGTAAATATTCTTGCAACCCACTGGCTTAGAGGATGGTGGCAATACTACCTAAAGGTCAGAGTCATGGGTGGCGCTAAATTGTCAGTGTCACAGATATTTATTCACACAGCCACCTCCTTACAGAGTGCTGGCATGCAGAGATAACTGTGACACTGAGAATTTAGCATCAGATGCTAAATTATTGCTATTATTTTATTTTATTACCCATCCTTCACCCTAAGGTCCAAGGCCGATCACAAAAATTTAAAGCACAAAGCAGTTTAAAACAAATTACAATCTCAAGAAGAGGTTGGGTGCCAAATATATCTGTCTATTTCATGTGTCAAAGATCAGGGTCTTTCCTTTCCTTTTTTGTATGCTGAGTAATTAATTAATTAGCCAAACTGCTTAATTTTTTCAGGAACATTTCTTGGAATTCGTTGTTTTTTCAGCTGCAGTCCCCAGGCTGTGATTCCTTTATGCCTTCTTTACATGTTATTTTGTATGAATGTAACAAAAATGGCTTGTGCCTGAGTTTTGACAATGATATTCATTGCATGTATGTTGCCTTTGCGACCACATAACCTTAAGCAAATAGCAGTTTCATTTATCATGTTTCATTTATCACAACTTAGGATTTTTTTTAAAAAAATCTTTCACAATAACTCATCTGTTTGTTGTGTACTTTAAATTGAATTTACTTACGCTGACCCAGTTTTCTTGGTAAAATGTGGATGGAGATGAAATTATTAAACTAGCCTCTTCTGAGGCTAAATTTCAGTGGTACAGGATCAAGAACCAACCAATGGACAGACTAGCGTGTTGCTTGCTTTTCCCTTCAGTGGCCCTGCCATTTTTAGTACATGGCCTAAAACAGCTTTGGCCCAATATATTTTGCCACCTGAGGCAAACTACAAAATGGTGCTGCTCTCTCCACCAGGAAAGAAGGGGTGAGTGAAGATCTACATCAGGAACAAAGAAGTGAATAAAGATCTACATCAGGATCTGCTGCCCCTGTATATCCTGCCACCTGAGGCGGTCACCTCACCTTGCCTCATGGGTGAGCCAGCCCTGTCCTAAAAGGCCACAGTGCCTCATGGCCTGAGATAGTTTGACTTCTCAGTAGGGCCTTCTCAGCAGTGGCGCCCACCCTGTGGAACGCCTTCCCATGAGATGTCAAAAAAATAAACAACTATCTGACGTTTAGAAGACATCTGAAGGCTGTCCTGTTTAGGGAAGTTTTCAATGACTGATGTTTTAATGTATTTTTAATCTTTTGTTGGAAACCGCCGAGAGTGGCTGGGGAAACCCAGCCAGATGGGTGGGGTATAATATTATTATTATTATTATTATTATTATTATTATTATTATTATTATTATTATTAATTCATCCACCCCTGCAACCCTGTTTGGAATTGTAGTTAAATATATATGGAGGGCACCAGGTTGGGGAAGGTTGCCCTAGAGCTAACTCAATTCTTTGCTCATCTTTTGCCTTCCAAATGCTGGTTCATATCACTACCTGTAACAAAAGTGTAACTTCTGATATAAGGTGCCATAAGAACAGAAACTAAATCTCATGTGATTTAATATTTGGTGGATGTTTGGTGAAGCATTTAACTGCCTAAATTCATCAAACCATGGGTGGATTGATTAAAATCAAGGCAATCCAGCTATTGATTTACATTATTATTTAAATCATGGATTTGAATCAAATTTCCAACTTTCAAATTCAACTGCTTACTGGAAAAATATATGCAAATGAACTGGCTTCTACTTGCAATGGCAGTGCAAACAAATCTGCTTGCAATTAAACGGAGTTGTGATTCCACGCTATCCCTACCTCCAAGTGGTGTGAGATGCCAGGGGACCACCAAGGTTCACACTTCCTTTGGAAATGAGGCACAGTGGAGACTGTGGTGTCTTTATGATATATAGTTTATTTACACATATGAGCCTATGAAGGAGGGGCTTACTGCATTACACTCCAAGAGAGTTGTTGCTTCTCAAATGGACAGAGACTTCGATTCCAGCAGAAAACAGCCATGACACTCTGTGCCCCCGTCCCAGCTTGCTGCTTACACATTGACACCTTTCCCCTCCAGCTCACATCAGGGCAACTGAAATCCTAGACACAATTCCTGCTATCTAACTCAGAGGTGGAGGACGACCCCCTCCCCTGCCCTTCTGCCTCTTGGTACAGAGGCTCTGCTAATGGTGCACATTCCTACCTTTGTTTGCTTAACGACTCAGCCATTCCCAGCAATTGAATCTCTGCTGCACCCAGGGATTAATGGGTCTTGGTTAAATACTAACCCTTTACTGGTTCCAGGAATTTAGCTGAGTCTTGCTCCACAAACTTATAACAATAAGCTACATTCTCCACTCCAGCTTTTATCAGCCTGACCCCCTTCCAGATGTCTTGAACTACAATTCCCATCAGTCCGTCACATGGGAGTTTTAGCTCAAAGCAATTGTAGGGCCAGGCTGGCAAAGCCTGCTTTAGTCAAACTCAGCTTGTGCAAGACTTTAATATAATAGTCAAAATAATTAATCCTAACCACTCCTTGTCCTGCACAGAAAACTCCATTTTTTAAAAAAAATAATCAAAATTAGCATACCCCCTTTCAATTCTTTTTTTGCCTTTTTCAAGAGTAGTGTTGCTTTGTCCCATCAAGACTGTGAACCTGTTTGATGCTCAGAAAGGCTTGGAGTGGATGGTTTGCTGTTTTCTTTGATTTCTCCCCTAAATTAAAATGAATATTCAGTAGCAGTTACTTTGGTCCCGGGTACCCACACACCAGCATCATGTTATGATATATTAATGTTAGTCCATGCTTTTATTGTGTATTCTAATATGACTTATGAGGTTGATGTGGAAAGAATGAAAGGCAACAAGCTTTGACGGACTGATTGATTTATTGATGCATCACTGTTTAGGGTCTGTAGCCCAAACAATTTTGATAGCTGAAGCCCATAAAATATAATATGTGCGCTAAAAGTGACACATTGAAGAAGCTGCTGCTCCTCCTCCTATTTCTTGAGTACCAAGTCATTATTTAGAGCTGGGGGTGCAGCTGTAGCAAACTGTTTCTTTAGAAGATAAATGTGTCAAATACAAGACCTGAGGCACACAATAATAAAAAACCTTTTAGAGACTAGACCTTTCCACTAGTTAAAGAAAACCTATTCCCATTTTGCAACTGGGGAAAAAATGGAGTGCAGTTTCCCAGTGGTAGATAACAGACTTATTATTTATATTAAAAGTTTGCACACACACACCAAAGATACTGTGAAGACAACTTTGGCAAGAACACAGGATATTTAGATCTTGCCTTATTTTGTTTCAGATGTGTACCACAAAGAAAACAGTGGATTTCTTATATTTGAGCTATCTACAAAAAAACTTTCCCTCCATTTTCTAGCCCTTTCTTTCTCTTCATGGTGGTTTCCTGAAATGGTGCAGTCTAGGAACATCATGAGTTATTCCCCTTCCTGTGCTACCACATTCCACCTTGTTGATAGGATAGAAATGTCACAGCTGTGACCTGTTTCTTTGAGAGGCATTGTTGTTGTTTAGTCGTTTAGTTGTGTCCAGCTCTTCGTGATCCCATGCACCAGAGCACACCAGGCACTTCTGTCTTCCACTGCCTCCCGCAGTTTGGTCAAAGTCATGCTGGTAGCTTCAAGAACACTGTCCAACCATCTCATCCTCTGTCGTCCCCTTCTCCTTGTGCCCTCAGTCTTTCCCAACATCAGGGTCTTTTCCAGGGAGTCTTCTCTTCTCATGAGGTGGCCAAAGTATTGGAGCCTCAGCTTCAGAATCTGTCCTTCCAGTGAGCACTCAGGGTTGATTTCCTTCAGAATGGATAGGTTTGATCTTTTTGTAGTCCATGGGACTCTCAAGAGTCTCCTCCAGCACCACAATTCAAAAGCATCAATTCACATGCATGCATGTGAGAGGCAAGCACAGTCTGAAATAGAAACTCCCCTCCCTGGGGGTTGTTTCTTCCATGGTTAAGTGAGAACTAGTTGGGACCTTAGTCTTGTCTCTGTAGCAATTCCTGCTCACTGTCTTTCCTGGTTGCGGCGGCTGCGGCATGGCATAAGCTGGGGGAGAGTCAGGGGGTTCTTGCCTGTGTTTAAAAAATAATCAAAATCCTATAAAAAGTTTCAGAATATTCAGTAGGAAAAAAAATCCATTATCAGCCCCTTTGTGCCCAGATTGATCCTCCTTCCCTACTTTTCCGAAAGAAGCAACGGGAAACCTGTGGCCCATTGATAATGGACTCAAACTCCTATCATGTCCAGTCACTATGGCCGAAGGTCAGGGATCATGGGAACTGTAGTCAGTGGAGGCTGGTCCATTAGGGGCAACCTCACCAACCTCAGTGTGTCCTGAGCCTGCCTTAATTCTTATATCCAGTGCAGGGGTTGGTCCTGTCTGTCAGCTTCCTTCTCTTTACTCAGCAGGAAGGAAAAAGGGGACAACAATGGGGTTCATTGGCTCTGTTTCTCCTTGGCTCTACTGTTGGTCTCCCGGCCCTACCAGTCCCAATTGGCACCAGTCACCATTAGATGTCGTCCAGCAACATCTGGAGGACGAGAACATTATAAGAAATTTTAACTTTGCAAAATATACTTTATGTCTATTTTTAAAAAATAGAATCACAGTGTTTTAGTCACAGTGGAAGCAAAATACATTTCTACGTATATAAGCAAGATATCTTTTTACTGCTTTGTGCCCGAATATTTTTCCCTGAATACTCGTGTTGTTTATACTACTTCTTTAAGTTTATTATGGTATTTGCAGTGGAAATCCCTAATCTGATATTTCTCCAGTGAGTTTAATGAGCCTGAAAAGTGTCATTTAGAGCTAGTTTTCTCTTTGTGCATTGAAAAATGTAATACAAGTAGTTATCTGTTAAATGAGATAATTACATCTCTACTTTGCTAAAGGCACATATTAGTGATTTTTAGCTTGTTTCACTTAATTAAAGCTTTGCAAAATGGAGAGTGCCAAACCGTTAATAGACCTGTTGGAACAGTTACCGAGACTGTGAAATAAAACCAGTTGTTCTGAACAAGTCACAAAAATAGATTGATGAAATGGCTGGCAGCTCAGACATAAATTTAAAGCTCTGGCTGCATCAGAGCAAAGGTAATAGCTGAGAGAAACCAATATTTTAAATTTTGCTCTTCCTCCTACAGTAATTACATGGAGCTTTTAATATATGTAATTAGAATGCTAGTGATAGGTGCCTTTGACCAGGGCTTTACTGTATAGAATTGGCTACTTAGTATAACTGGGAATTAATCACTTTTCAGGAAGATGAAGGGATCAAGATTTCCCTCTCTTTCAAATGCACAAACTGATAGACAAAACTGATACAATTCTTTGAAGGAAGTAACATTCAAACTAGGAGTAGCCAATGTGGTGCTCTCCATCTTGACCATCAGTCCTGACCATTGGCCATGGGAACCCAGCAAAGTTAGGGGGGACCGCATTGGCTACTCTAGTTTAAACCACCTGGAATTTAAATCATGTGCCAACATTAGCATGTACATGTAGTTATATGTAGATATGTGTCAAGACTTCAGGAAAGCCATTCCTCCCCCAGTTACAGCAAGAGCAGAGAAAACAAGATAGTCCTTTTTAATGAGTTTATTCATTCATAACAGCGAGAGACAAAAGAATGCAGCAAGCCTGACAATGGCATTGCTCCAACTGACTCCTCCCTCCTTCCTAGCAATAGCATCTACCCTTACGGTGGCTGCTTGTGGTCAAATGTCTCTGATTCCGTTGTTCTTGCACTCTTAACGAACGCCAAGTTCTGGGAGAAGGCGGGTCAGAAATACTCTCCAGTGACAACGTATCAGCTGGCTGCCCTGCCTCTGTCTCCCCGCCCCTTCTTCTAACACTGCCCAACTCTTCTGTTCATCTATCTCTGAGCTGTGACTGTCCTCAAATCCCTCAAACCTCTGCTGTAGATCAGTGCTGCATTCCTCTTCTCCTGTAGCGTCAAGAGAAGGGGGAGGGTGACCTCCAGCATTCCTCCTTCATCTCGCCCTTTTGAGTCCAAGCCCTGACAATATGTCTTGTTTTTACACCCACACAGGTTCTATATTTCTATATTTCCAATGAATGGGATTTTGCTTGTGCTGGAAGATACTTTTTCTTTTCTGTACAGTGGTACCTCAGGTTACAGACGCTTCAGGTTACAGACTCCGCTAACCCAGAAATAGTACCTCGGGTTAAGAACTTTGCTTCAGGATGAGAACAGAAATCGTGCAGCAGCAGGAGGCCCCATTAGCTAAAGTAGTACCTCAGGTTAAGAAGAGTTTCAGGTTAAGAATGGACCGCCAGAACAAATTAAGTTCTTAACCCAAGGTACCACTGTATTTCTCTTCCTTATAGCCACCAGTTACATTTCGCTATCCAGAACCTCCATGCCTCTTTTCGTTCCTTTGGCTTCCCAGCATTCTTTCTTTAGAAGATCCTCACATCTTCACTCATGTGCCATAGCTGTCTCCATCCCTTAACTATCTTTGAATGTGTCCATGCACACATTCACACACATGGAACAAGGTTTCCTTTGTCTTGCTTTCATAGGACTTTATAGACCATTTGAGCCTCCATGATAGTTAGCACAATCTCCCTTGCAAATTATCGACTGCTGAAGTAGCTTTGGCATGTTTACCCGTAATCATTCTGTTTGTAGCAGCTGGAGAAGGCTTCAGTCATTATGATGGAAAGGACCCATCTTATGAAGCGACCATGCACAAAGACAATCTAACATGAGGAAACAGCTCATGTATCCAAAACCATAATATGAGAATGCAGTACCATTTTGAAACCCAGGGCTTTTTTCAGCCAGAACTCGCTCAAACTCATTTCTAGCACCTCTCAGGTGGGCACCATTGCCATTATAAGAGAACAAGAGAGACGATCATTGTGAGTTCTGGCACCTCTTTTTGTAGAAAAATAGCACTGTCAAAACCTATGTTCCATAACTGACAAAATGGAAAAAAGCCCAGCTTTGGAGCTAGGTTACGAAACTTTCCCTTCAAATATGATTGGTTAGTTTCTGTTGCTCAGACAATGACTTGCCTTTTACCTAGGTTGTAAGTATGTATGGTCATAATTTCTTCTCCACCCCTACATACAAACCATAATTACTTCCACTTCAGCTGCCACAGAGGCAAAAGATGAGACTATATATTTCTAAACACACACCACTTGGAATTTAGTTCCACTGAGTTCAAAGAGACACCTTTCCAAGTAAATGCAATTATAATCAGGACATTTGACCAGGCAAATGTCTTGTTGGCTAGGCATTAGTCTCCTTGGTCAATGATCTCGAACAAAGCCTTGCAAGTTATTTTATGGACACTCATCTTAGTTTTTGAGAATCTGAACTCAGCAACATCCGTGCCTTTATTGGAAGCTCCTTAAGTAGAAAATTCAATTTCCTTTCTCATGCTTATGGTTACTTAATTAGTATCAAAAATTGAATGAGGCAACCCCAAGTTTGATATTCATTTTAATAAGTCATATAAGGTAGCCTAATCTTATCACATGCATTATTCCCTTTCAATTAAATTCATGCACAGGCAAACCTTTTATAAATGTTTAATTTATTGCTTTTGCAGCTTATAGGTTAGATAGCCTAGCTACTAATGAGGCAAGCAGAAGAAGAAAAGAATGAATGAGGGAAAAGATATTTAGATTGGAGTGAATGAATAAATTAATAATGGAAAGAATAAAGTATATGTTATCACACTCTGAGAAGAAAATAAATATAAGATGGAAATTGTAGTTAAAAACATTAAATTTAAAATCCTCAAGTAAAATGCCTGTTCTGTATAGCAAATAGAGAATTAAAATGAACGCTCTCACTGACTTCTTATGAGCTATCTTTTATATACCCTTTTCCTAGTTAGAGACAACCCCTTTGTAGGAAAATACAATGTATGTCTGGTGTGGGGAACCTCTGGATCTTCAGATGTTGCTGAACAACAACTCTCATTATCCCTGGCTATTGGCCATGCTTGCTGGGGGTGATGGGAGTTATAATTTAACAACATCTGGAGGGCCAAAGGTTCCACACACCTGATGCATGTTTTTTGTGCATGAAGAATAGTGTGTGTTGTCTACTGTGGGTACATGGATCAGTCAACTGATGCCTTATAATAACAATTGACTTGGGGCCAACCTACCCCTGACTGTTAGGTCCAGTTGTGGACGACTCTGAGGTTGCGGTGCTCATCTCGCTTTATTGGCCAAGGGAGCCGGCGTACAGCTTCCGGGTCAGGTGGCCAGCATGACTAAGCCACTTCTGGCGAACCAGAGCAGCGTATGGAAACACCGTTTACCTTCCTGCCGGAGCGGTACCTATTTCTCTACTTGCACCTTTTTGGCATGCTTTTGAACTGCTAGGTTGGCAGGAGCAGGGACTGAGCAACGGGAGCGCACCCCGCCGCGGGGATTCAAACCACAGACCTTCTGATCGGCAAGCCCTAGGCTCTGTGGTTTAACCCACAGTGCCACCAGCATCCCAAACTACACATGATGTAAAATGTTAAATGTGTGACATTGTCATATTTGCTATATGGTCCCCTAGTCTCAATATTTAGAAATGGTTTGATTTTCACAGATTGGTCAAGACTTAATATGTATTATCACATATTGTTTCTCTCCCCCCCTTTGTAGGATATCTAATCTAGTTTAAACAACTTAACAGAAGAGGAAAACAGCAACCTGTGTTCTCTGCCACTCTAAGTTGCAGCCGGGAGGGCTCACCCATAACATTTCTTCTATCTCAGTCAGTAGCAGACCTTGTGGTGGGACAGAGCTGCTCTTCCGGGACCTGACATCATTACTGATTGCTTTCATTGGGACAGCAGTGCGGTTGGGGCTACACGGTTGTACTGTACCCATACACGGGGCTACACGGTTGTACTGTACCCATACACGGGGCTACACGGTTGTACTGTACCCATAACCCAATGTTCCTGCTGATCCACACCGCCTGCAACCCAACCTTGCACCCCCCACTGCAGCCCCATCCCAGTAAGCAATGTCAGTGTTGGGAGGGCAGACTCACCTCAGCACATATGCTGCTACTGATCTCGGTCAGATTCAACCGTCCATTAATTTTTCTCCTGCAGCTAAGTATTTGATCATCTGCACATTAGGTTGTTTATTATTCCCACTGGGTTCAAGTCTTTAGTAAGGTCAAAGATGGATTTACATGAAACTGTAGGCTGGATATGAGTTTGGCTGGATAAACTCACAGCCTAACTTCTGTTGATTCCAGCAGAGGATGAGTGGAGGGTTTGGGTTCACAGTCTGCATTTCAAAACTTCTAAATGACTTTCAGTTCCCCCCACCCTCTTTAATGGCCTTATGCTTTACTCTCCTTATCAGCTGCTTTCCTTCCTCTTTCTTATTGTAAGATGTCCAGAGAGCTTTATGTTATGGGGTGACACACAAATGTCAAGAATAAATAACGGCCAGTGATCAGGAATGAAGAAAGTTGGATTCCAACAACATCTGGAGGGCACCGGTTTGGTTACCCTGGATTTACTGTCTATTAAAGATTGAAAGCTGCTCAGCTGTGATGATAATTGGATTTTATGGGGACCATGGATGGATGAGATTCATGCATTTCACGTGAAAGCATGGACATCTTTTACAGACTGGAAGTCTGGAACCAAAGTGGAGAAGCAATCTCAGACAATTTTTGGATACTTACTAAAAATATCCTCCAAGTAAAAAATGTAAAAGCCCCATTAGTATTAAACATTTCCTTTTCATGCTGTCAGTACTGCCATTGAATGAGAAATGTGCCCCGGCTTAGTGGTTGGTCTAAATTTCTCTTTCTTCTGGTGCTCCTTAAGTAGCAAATTGTCATCTTAAGTCACTTGTTGCCGTGGAGCATTATGACTTATGATCTTCTCTAAAAGCATGGGGAACTTAACTGCCACCTGTCACTCCCAGGTAACTGCTTCACACTCGTATGGGTTCCCCCCCTTTTCTTTTAAAAATGAAATCCAAGGGGAACATGTTGATTGCTCTCCCTTCCCATGATATACCTAATTTGGTGTCAATAACCTCCTTACATTTAGAGCTAAAATGGATGGACACAAGCCCCTCAAGATTTACAGTATGTATTCCTGGGCTGTGCTGCTTCAGAGTGCAGGTGGGGAAAATCAAATGTTTCAATGCTCCAGCCTGTGAAATATTCTGCACACATATGAAAGTGCCATGTCAGAAAAACAGCTAGACCACCAACTTTTTCTGACATGCTAGTTTTGTGTTGAGATTATTTCATACAGTGGAATGTTCAGACTTTAGATCCCACACCCACAAATAAGAAATGGAACAGATCAGCAGCAAATACATCAAATGGAACTCATGCTTATTTGTTTTAGCTCTTTGAGTACATTCCAGGAGGCATTAGATATGTATTTTCTACATAACACACCGTTCCATTTGGAACGAAGGCTGAAAAACACATTTCTCTTGTCATGTATGACAACTACACATGCTTGTGTAGAAGAGATAAATGATTGTGGTTTCAAAGCACACGTCACACAATGAAACAGACAAACATGCCCTTCTAAGGCAGTGGTACAGTGGTAAATTTTGAAGTCCAGAAGCTCATTATCACAGCCCCCATAGCCACACGCCAAAGGAGAACCCCAAAAATGATAGACTAGTTGGATTCATTCACTGATTTCCTCTCCACTAATATGTAGCAAACAACAGTAAAACTCAAAAGTCTCAGTATTGCCTCATTCACTTCCCAGAGCAAGGAGGGTCTGTCATTTACCCTAGTGTTCCAGCCGATGATGTCATTCCACCTGCTGCAATATATATATGTATATAAAATCCTGGAGTTGTGCTCCTCCATATTTTGGATCATCTTGACCAGTAATGTTTGACAGTGGCTCTATAACATCTCAAGGAAAAGTGATTCATGTTTGTGCTACTGGTTGTGGTACCTGGTACCTTTGAAGCTAACCCAGAAACTTCAGCAGGTGCAGAATGCCGCGGCGCAGCTCCTTATGGGGTCCTTGCCACGGAATCACATTCATCCAGTGCTATACCAACTGCACTGGCTCCCAGTGGAGTACAGGGTCAGGTTTAAGGTGCTGGTTTTGACCTTTAAAGCCCTATGCGGTCTAGGACCTACGTACCTACGGGACCGCGTCTCCTGGTATGCCCCGCGGAGGACCTTAACGTCCACAAATGACAACACTTTGGAGGTCCCAAGCCGCAAGGTGCTTAGATTGGTCTCAACTAGGGCCAGGGCTTTTCAGTACCAGCCTCGACTTGGTGGAACGCTCTGTCACAAGAGACTAGGGCCCTGCGGGACATGACATCTGTCCGCAGGGCCTGCAAGATAGAACTGTTCTGCCTGGCCTTTGGTTTGGACTCAGTCTGACCCTTATGTTTCCCTCCCCTTATGGTTTTGATCTATGGGCTAATATTAAAATGAGGCTGCTTTTTAAATTGTATTTTAACCTGTATTTTAAATTGGTGTTGTTGTTTTTACCCCCCTATTATGTTTTTATTGGAATTTTACTGGTGTTAGCTGCCCTGAGCCTGGCTCTGGCTGGGGAGCTCAGGGTATAAATAAAAATGTATTATTATTATTATTATTATTATTATTATTATTATTATTATTATTGGAGACGCTGAACATGGAACTTCCTGTGTGCATGTAGCTTTTGAAGGAAGACCTGGCTCTACTGAAATCAACAAAACTAAGTGGGTAGTTAAGTACTCACAGGGCAATCCTAAGCATGCTTGGTCAGAAGTAGGTCCCATGAAATTCAGGGAGGCTTAAGCACCTTCTATTGTCTATTTCCTGGATTGTCCATTAGTTACATAAATGGTAAGATTATGCTTTCAAAACATCAAAAGAACTTCTCTCCAGAATTACCGTATTTTTCGCTCCATTGGACACAGTTTTTCCCCTCCAAAAATTGAGGGGAAATGTGTGTGCGTCCTATGGAGCGAATGCAGGCTTGTGCCATAGTATGGAGAGGCTGCACGGGGCTATGGCTTCTTTAGCCCTGCGCAGCCTCTCCCGGCAGGGAGGGATTGCACGGGGCTAAAGAGGAAGCCAAAGCAGCCAGCGGGATCCATCCCGCTCGCTGCCTTGGCTTGTTCCATAGCCGCACGCAACCCCTCTGGCAGGGAGAGGTTGTGCGCAGCCTGTACGCTGCTCTTTGGGGCTGGGGGAAAATAAGATTTTTTAAAATTGATTTCCCCGTCTAAAAACTAGGTGCGCCCTATGGTCCGGTGCGCCCTATGGTGCGAAAAATACAGTAATCAGGATGCGATATTTTTGAGCTCTGAAGCTCATTCCTTACTTATGTCTTGGAAGAAAATGCCTTTATTAGGGTATCAGACTCACTTCTAACGTAATTGGGATTGGTGTGCCAATATGGTGCAGTTCAGGTCAGGATCAGTCTCCCAGAACTGAAATGAGTTTGTACTAGAACCTCCACGGATGCAGCTGGATCTTCTACCTACCACACAATTAATCACAATCGCCATGGAGCTATAATATCATTTAGAAATACCTCTTCTTAAAGGAATATTTGGTAGCGAAAGAGAAGGCAGTGGAGTGACTGATTCTTCGTCAGTTGACTCTAGCGTAATTTGTTTTATACCCAGAAGTGTAGAATCTTTCCCCTGTTTTGATTCATAGAAGGAGGTTAGAAAATGGTACTGTGGAAAGGAAGTTAACATTTAACCTACCTGTCTGAATTTTGTAACTTATATTGCAGTTAGACAGCAGCTGTGAGTAAATTTTCACCAGTGAACATGTGTGTGTGTGTGTGTGTACACACACACACACACACACACCTTTTTAGCCTGACGCATTCAAGAACAGTTATGGGATGGTGGAAGAGAGCCTTGGGATATGATTGAAAATATGAAGATATTTTAAAGGAAGAACCCTGGAGGGCCAAGTTAACTGGTAAAGACGAGGAAGTTGGCCATAGCAAGATACAAATGTGAGGAAGGTGGAGGTCTACTTTAGTATAGCTGAGTCATTGCTCTTCTGCACCAGCTGAAGCAGAATTAAAATGGTGGCTCTGCGTGCCTTTTCATATAGGAGTGTCTGTCCCATGCCAAAATCCTTTTATAATGTTTATGCAGAAGTCAGTCCCTCTCTTCCAGTGTTAATGAAAACTCTCCTGCTTGCATGTTGTGCCCCTTTTATTTCTTCCTATTGAAAAAATAGTGGGATTACTAATGAGTAATAGCCCGTGCCTTGCTCTTTGAATAACTTTGTAATTGCCCCTTAAACAGTTCCTGTTCAGGGTGGTGGTGGTTGATTTCCTCCTCCCTTTACCTTTTAATTTTTATATACAAATGAAAAGAGCTATTGAAAAGCTTATTCTGCTTTATAAAAATAATAATAATGAGGAAAATCAGTAATTAAAGCCACTCCTGCAGTGAACCAGCACCATGTGTACATATGGAATTCTGCTTCTACAGTCATATTAGCTTAATTGGATTGGGGACTCTGTGCCCTATTCCTTATGCTGATAACTAAAGCAACAACTCACTAATTATTCTGTGTCTGCAATAGTAAAAGTTTAGAAACAGGCCAATCTTTCCATTTTGAATAGAAATCCCAAGTCCATGAATTTTAAACACCTCAGCTTCTGTTTTAGTCTGGTTCCCCCCTTCTCAATTTATAAATTGTGCTTTGAATCACATGGTATTCCTTATGGCTGGATCCCAATACTGGATTAACAGTGATGTTCTGGAAAAACCCACCTTCTTCTTAAGCCTTTTATTTAATTAGGCATATCCAGGAAAATGAATTAATGGAAAGGAAATTTACAAATCCTCTCATACAAATCCTCCTACAGTGGATTTGACCTACAGTGGATTTGACCCATGTTTTGAGATTTTTTTACCTTATTTAAAGATCACCACAATGGCACCCAAGACAAATTACAGTTAAACATGGGTCTAAAATCCAATTGGCATGAAAGCTCGCCAAATAGCAGCAACAGCAGGAGAAGCATCAGAATAAGCAACATGCATGCTGTGTTACAGTTAAATAAAAAACAATAGCTGCACCATATGTTTATGCGCATTCCAACAAAGTAGCAGGCTTACTGGGGCTGCTCCACAGTTATTCAGGAAAAATCCCAGGGAAAAATTGTAGCCAAATGTCACTTGTTTAGCACTCAACACCAAGATGTCAGAGGCCTTGAACTAGGTGATTTAGTTTGAGATTCATTCAGGAATGTCGGTGCTCAGGAACTGATTTCATGACTGGGATCAGATCGGAACTAGGGACTCTGGGGGGATTATCTGAAGGTGGCAATTAGTGGAAAATCCGAATTAAATGTGACCATCTTTCTACCACCTAAAAAAAATCAGTTAGTGTTAGTGTTTGTTTGTTTGTTTGTGTGTGTGTGAGAGAGAGGGAGAGAGGGAGAGAGGGAGAGAGAAAGAATATAAATCCTTATATTATAATGTTTCCCTGCAAATTATGGCCCCTTGGAATGACATCAGGAAACAAGTCAGCAGAATCTTCAACAAGCCCTTTCAGATAAACATGGGGGAACGCGAGAGACCTGTGAGCCATTTGTTGCATTTCCTCACGCCCAAACCCCATTCTACTCTTCATCGAGTCACAAAGCAGTCTTGAATCTGTGAGGAACATGATCAACTTTCTTTCTCCCGAAGAAGCTGGACTCGAGGAAATGGACTTCTAGACACCCACTTTACACACTTTCAGGGTTTGATCTAGACAACAAAAAGCCAGTGAATACAGACTATGGCATGGCTGCTCCTAGTTTGAGGGAAGCCATTGGTACAAAGGAAACACCACACGCAGGGCTGAATTTCACTTAAGCTGGAAGCGCCACGGGAGATCGATGATAAAACCTCCCAGTGTCTCTTCCTTTGGCATTTCAGTGGGGACAACAGTGCTGGGAAGGGGGAAGGTTTAAGCTCTGCTCCATGCACTTTGCTTGGTTGAAATAACTATTAGCTGCAGTGTGAGGGAAATGACTGCTTCCCATATGGCGCTAGTCCTTTTTCTCACTGCATGGTTAAGAGCAGTTTGGATGTGCACTTCCCATCAATATCCTTCCCTGGTTTTATCCAAATAAAAAATATGTTTGGAGATTGGATCATGGACCTCCCATGTCAAGTCTGGTTTGGCCCAAATGGGGCAGCCATGTTCTGTAAAAAGCACTCCATTTGCTTGGAACTACCTTGCAATGAACTGTAAAACATCTACCATGTGTTCTGGATTTGTTTGCATTAGTTCGGAGAGGCTTCTCCACTTATCTTGTTTTCTAGGTGGACATTCTAGTCCGTCAAGGAAATAAACAGATGGAACAAGCAAAAATAAATGCCTTAAAAAGTTCAATGTCAGTGTTAGGCAATGAAAAATATTAAATGTGTATATATCTGCATTAACAATAAGGCAGTTTATCATCATTTGGAATAGCATCCTGTTAAGGATTTTCTGGTACAGTTTATCCTTCCAGTTCTCGGTTGCCTTCTGTTTGCATTACAGTGATTTCTAGTTGGTTTGGGCCTGATGCCACTACCTCGTCTACACTTTCTTTCAAGAGCTAGATTCCTTTTTGCAATTATCAGCAGTTAATGTCACTATTTGCCTATAAAAAGAGTATTTTGTATTGAGCTGCTTCCCGTATTGTGGGCAAAATATTTCTAAGCTGAAGTTCTTAGCATTTCTGCAGTGCTATTTCTCCATGATAGTTACTGAGTGAATGAATATGGAGATAAAAGGAATGTACTTTTTATTGCACCTATTATGTCATGAAATCTACAATATATTTTCTAAATATTCCAAAAGCAGGTCCAAAGGAGTTGCTAGATTTTCTGTTTTGTTTCACTAATGTATGGATTATCACTCCATAAATGCACAGTGTTAAAGAAGGCAATAATGCTTTTTATGCAGCCCATGTGGCCTATTACGCAAATGATCCATGAGTAATGAGGTCACTGGATGAGTTCTAAGTGATGCCTTTCTATGCCAGTTTATTTCCCCTGCTTGTTTCACCAAGAAAATACAGTTATAAGTATTTTGGTGTGGTTTTTTTTCCAATGAAGGACTTCTATTTTCTCAGGGGGTTTTGTGTGTGTGTGTGTGTACAAGTTAACACCAAAGAGATAATACAACTTTCCAAAAATCAATCTGAAGCACATGGTGTGAATTTGAAATAAAACTCTCCAAACCCTGTGGCTTTTAGCCTTGTCACTTTATGTTGGGGGATAGTTGAGATCTTTCTGGTATTTCTTTAATCTCTCAGTATGCAAGGAGGAAGGCACAAAAGAAATGAGTCAGCTGTCCTATACACAGTTACCCAGAAATAGGTTCCATTGAACTCAGGAGAGCCTACTTTGGAGCAGACATGTGTGGGATAACACTGTTCTTTGAGGGGAGATGTCTTACACCATAAGTCCAAATCAGAAATACTCCTTTGTTTTACCTTGGTGAGGACTTTTAAACGTAAAAAGTGGTAAATAAATGTTGAAAATATTTAATGAGGTGGAACAGCTGACATAGATCAAATTCTGAGTACCTAAAGCACTTTGTGTTTTAGAGCAGGTGTGGGAAGGCTCTGGCCCAGGCACCAGTTGTGTCCCTCATTACACACTGCCTCCCAAGGCCAAACCCCTGACCATGCATGCTCCACACTGCTGTGAACATCTTGCTTGCTTGGCTGGAGGATGGAAAGTGTGTATAGAAGCTTACAATTTTTGTGTGTGAATGTACAAAGGTAAGAGAGCCACGTCTGTTATTCTACCCACTTTTTTGACTCTGGTCCTGCTCACTATTGGTATGCACACATTGTTCCCAAGAGAATGCAGATATTGGGCTTGAAATACATTTCCCACCCCTGCATGAGAAAATCCCTTTGGGCGCAGCTGCATATAGGAAGTAATGTTTGGCCTGAAATGACCATGGCTCCCAGTAGTGTGTGTGCATACAGGAGGTAATAAATAGACTGTGAATTTTCACTGGGAAAGAAGCATTGCCAGTTTGGCCACAAATTCACATGAAACACTTTGTTGTAAAAAGCTATGAATTGTTGTTGTTGTTAATATTACAACTTTCACTTGGCTTTAGCCATAAGAATAATCTCTGGGGAGGATTTCAGTGCTTCTAAATTGGCCCAATTCCCCCCCCCCCATTTAAACAATAATTATGATCAAATTAATCATGTATTTCATTCACATGTCTTCCCTGTTCACATATAAAGCATGGAGTCATATTTTCACATGAATGGGGACGGGTGGGAGGGGGGAACTGAACATTTCCCCCTCCCCAACTCTGTGGTGCAAAGGACTTTTCTCCTAGCCTGACTCTAGAGAATGAACCCTGTGCCATCAGGTGTGCAGGTAGGTGGGGAAGAGTTCAGCTCTCTTCATCCATGTACCTCTTTTGATATAAAAGTTTAAACACACTCCTTACCCTATGCTTTATACATGATCAGGGCAGACATAGGAATAAACAAATGTGCCTTTGCTTTCATGTCTAGCTTGACCCTCAAGAGTAGCACATTAGTATGAAATCCCAAGTTTAGCTACAAAAACCATGGTCTTTAAAGCAACATTATTCTTCTGTAGAACCCACCAACTCTTGATTATTGTGTTTTTTATATTTTGCTGGAAGCTTCCCAGAGTGGGGCAACCTAGTCAGGTGGGTTGCATATGATGCTGATGTTGATGATGCTTTAGTTCCTGTGCGATGCTGTCCGCAGCGTCTAGTGCTGGAATCTATAAAATAAATGCTCTCATGCACCATTTATTAAAATAAAGCTCAAGGAAATTTGGAATACTGGGAGCCTGATCAGCAAGAAAAGAAAAACACTGGCTGTTCAGCAGAAGATTTCAGACAGAAATAAGTTTGTGGGGGGAATGGTAGGTGCAGCATCTGTGTCCTTGGAGTGGTTACAAATCAGATATGTGTGAGATCTCAGAACATGAAGCTGAACAAGGTCCTTGTGTCCTTTAAAATGGCCCTGGTTGCAGCACTTGGCCACTTCATCTGGTTTCATCTTGTTCCATTCGACAGTCAATATAATCTATACCAACTGACTTGAATTGCACACTGCTCCTTGATAAGATAAAGGCTGCACCCAGATCCACAGGATGAGAAAAGGATTTTGTTTCAGGATTGGACAATTCAACCCAGCCAGCTTGAACAGATGTGCCTCTTACTGTGAATATTCAGTTCAGCTCTAAGGAAAGCCAGCTGTGAAGATAGTGTTATTTCTGTTTAACAGATCAGGAAGGTTGCTCCGTCACTGTAGAATGGCTGCCTATTCTTATGAAGAGGATTTTTAAGGGCAGCTTTGAAAGAAGCACAGCAATAGCTTTTTGACATTGTACTGCTGAAGGACAGCACGTGTTGATCAAGCCAGTAGCTTTTAGAAGTGCTTGGCTTCTAGTGAAATCTGTACAGCTCCCTGGGCTTGCCAAATGATTTTCTTTTCTCTCCCCAAGTCTACTGACCTGTGGCTAATGAGATTTGTGTTTCGATTAGTTGTAGAACATAAATTAACTAATCAATGAGAATGGATTCCCATTATTTCTTGTAAAGGAGCTTTCTCTGCTGCAATGATCTGTACTTAATATTCAAATCAATCTCAAATTCTTGGGATGATTCTCTTAATATGGCAGCCTATGTTTCAGAACATCTGAAAACTGAGTGCAGATGATCAGTAGGAATGGCATATGAATCCACATTGGAATGCACTAGCTCAAATAATTCTTAAAATTTAACAATGGTGATGCTTAACCAGCTAGTTAGTAACACTGAAAATCACCAGAATGGGATATTATCTCCTTATCTTTTAGCTACAAGAAGAACTAAAAAGGAGAAGTCACAAAGATTTGGAAAGCATGCATCCTTCTGAAGTGAGAACTTGAGGGAAGATGTTGCTTTGGTCTCCAGTGGGTGAAGACTCATTGGCAACATACAAAGCACATGCCAATGGTATATTTGTACTGTATTTCTGAATCATTGATGCAAACTCAATGGCTGATACTTTAGGGTACAGTGGGTCACACACACACACACACACACACACACACACACACACACTTTCTCATTTCCATTAAAGTGAAGTCCCAGTGTATGTGAGGGCCTAGATTGAAATACTTCTGGTCCTAACGTACCTAGTGTAGATAAATATGGAACAAATAAAGTGTTCTATATTAGGAAATCGCTCTGAGGTCCAAGTCCTGTCTGTATCTCTTAGCCTTTAGCAGCCTTTCTTGTTGTAAGTTGCTTTAAGTGTCTCATCTGTACAATTAACCATCTTCTTGGCATAAAACGTGAAAATTTGTACAGTCTTCAAAGCATCTGTGGCCTTTATGGTACAAATTCTGTTAGTACTGAAGCCACAGAAAATTAAATGTTCCCCAAAGAACATCCAGATGTGTTTTATTCTAATAGGGTCATTATACAGTAAATTAAAAAACAGGGTAAATGGAACTGTAAAATTTAAATTACTCTAAAACCACATCTCTTTGCTTTGAGCATTCATTTGTGGGGTTGCATTTGCAGTAAATGTGAATTAGGCATCTGCAATAACTGTTAATCATATATTTATAAAATAGTAATGAGGAAATGAATAGCAGAGTAAGACAGCTGCACATTTCTCTAATAGTATGTCAACTGTGAACATAATAAGATGCAGAAAATTGTTTGCGGCTATTCTGATAATACACCTGAATAGAAGAGATCACTTCAACCTCTTAACTTTACAGGAAATTATATATAAAATCCATAAAATGCCATAATAATACATTAGCTGACGGAATTGTCATCAATGTTTTTCTTTGCTTTGATTTTCTAAAATGGCACATGCTTTTTCCTTGTAAAGAAATGCGCCAAGACCACTAAGGCTTTTGTTTCCATCTGGGTTTTACGAGCCATCTTGCAATTTTATTTAAAAGACAGTACTTCTAAAAGCACCGGGTGATTTAAGTCTCATCCGTCATGTGTTGAGAGTTTTCTGTGAAAAATATCCCTGATCATTTCTTATAAAGTTTTTGTCTGGGTTTTATTTTTCCCAGCAAGGAAGGGTTTGCCTAGCCCTATCTGCATGAAGTCATCTGTCCCTAAAATCAGGGTCCACAACTTGATTGTGAGGGAAAGGTGGGACAACCTTATTAAAACGCAACACTAGATTGGAATAGATTGCTACTGACACAGACTATAAGAACTGGGGTGGAAGGAGAAAGAATGACTGAAAGGTTACTGCACTGGCAAAAATAAAGCAAACAAATAAACAAAAGCCAGCAATACCCAATGTATTTGAGTGTCCCTCAGGTTTGCAGTTTGTTGCTGGCAGATGTTTGACAGACTACATTTATGTTGAGTGTGTGTGTCTTAGTTTTTTAACTAGAGGTAATTGAATTTTTTAATGGGAATGGAGTGAAGAGCAGAATTAAGGGGGGGGAGAAACATGTTTGGAACTAAAGCAGAAATACATGTCAACTAGTTGTTAAATAGTGTCATTCTAGAATTTAGTCACTAAGCAGAGCTGGATGTATTTGGGTGGAGTCAGGAGTTTGTTTTCTTCTAGTCTAGTTTCCCGATGTTCTCATACAGATTTGTGTCTTCCATGACAACCATAACAACCAACTTTTGCCCAGGAATGTTGTTGTGTGCAGAGTCTCTGGAGAAGGCCTCTGTTCAGCCAATTGTTATTGACAGATATAGTTGTGCTACAGACAGTGGATAACTCTCACCATTTGCTACGAAACCTACTTAAACAAAACAACAAAAGGCGGATAGAAAATGAGCAATGGAAAATAGCTTGTTTTCAAATTTAAAATTCCTCAAAGCAGACAGTTCAGTTCTATGTGAGAAGCAGGGTTCAGGCTCCCATTTCACAGCGTATGTTTCTGTGTTAGTAGCTCACCAAAGAGCTGTTTACTTCTGGAAGACCTGTTATTGTCCACATCCAAGCAGCCACCTTAACATTTATGATTATTCCTAGGCAGGTTCTTTTTTGACAATTCTCAGTCGGAGGATAGTTTTAAAATGGAAATGGCCTAATTCTGAGCAAAGTACATCGAAAAAGAAGGAGAATACATGCTACTGCCAGCCAGCTGTCCTATTATTCTTATTAATCATCTGGCTGCCTACTGTGAAAACAGGATGCTGGACTAGATGATTTTTGGCCTGATCTCTTCTTATATTCTTCACCAACATCTTATTTTATATTCTTATTCCAAACAATAATTTCTTAGACATAGTTATTTGGTTTTCTGACATTTTAACACCCCCCCAAATGATACAACTACAAAGTTAAAACACCTGAGCTAGAAGTGTGTGTGTGTGTGTACACACACACACATATTCATTTCACGTAAACATACCAAAAACATAATACATCTTTCTTCTGGATCCCATTTTAAAGAAATATATGCATAGCTTGGTAGGAATGATGGATGATTTGTTTACCTTATCAGTGTTTTGGTTTAACTAATGGAACTTTGTATTCCTTCCATTGAATTCAAAACTAATATACAATATGAGCTTTGTGAAACAGACGTTGGCTTTTTCAATCAATTTTTGGTTTGGATATTCATCTGTTGTTTGCCCTTTCACGAACGGTTCAACTTGTATACAGACCATGGTTCAACGCATGCTGGAAATCCTGAAGAGAAGACTTCCGAACAAGCGCTGGCCTACAGCCTGGTCAGATGATTGACGCACAAATACAGGACAATGCATGCCTGCTTAATCAAAGCTGGCTGAGAAAAAGCTCCGGGAGTCTCATATCACCCATTACTATAAAAGGAAAGTAACTGGACCTTTTAAGCACCTCCTTGAAATCAGCTGAGGTTTTGGGCTCCAAACTTTGTGGAATTTGTATAGAGAGCAACGCCAGCAGACCACAATGCAAAGCAAATAGGTATATTTGAATAGAAAAAAAGAATGAACCACTCGAAAACTTATTTGCACAATCTTTTTCTTTCCCCCATCTGGTATTCCCCATGTTTTATTGCCATATTGAACCACCACTTTTTATCAGTCCCTGCTTGTACTCATCCCCTTGCCTGCTCTATCTGTCTAGTATAGATGGTAAGCCCTTGCAAGAGGAACCAAGCCACTTCTGTGCAACTCCTATATCATAGGATGGGTTCCAATTAATACTTACATTGTGACCACATTTGTCCTTCAACATCAGTAGAACATCATGGTATCAAAGCCAGGGTGGCTTTGGTTGCCATGATGGGTTTCGGCTTTGGATGTCATAGGCGGCAAAACCAGTCAGATGTTATTGTTATTTCTTTGTGGGGAAATGTGTTGAGCTCCATATGTGGGAACATATCACGCATCCTCCTGTAGTGTAAATGTGAGAATTTCCCTTTCAGACGTTGCAATAGAATTCCTCACTGAACATGTATGTGGTGGGCTCTTTCCTTCAGATCCTCCCTATTCCAAGTGGCCCTTAGCTTTGCCCCTTAATTTTCATTCCCAGCTGTAATCAAGCTTTAAGCTCACGCAGCTTTGTTTTTCTGCATTCATCCCTCCCCCTATTGTTTCCTTCCTTGTCTATCTTACATTGTAAGCTCCTTGGGTTGGGGGTGGGGTGGAGGGGGAGGAACCTGCCTATTATTCCTATATAAAACTCTGAGTTTGCCATCAAAGAATGGCCGTTTCCACCTGCCTTGCCTCACCTTCCAACCCTAGTTGCCTTAATCAGAGAGCAGCTTCCAGAAGAAGAAATGTGAGTACAGTGGTAGCTCGGGTTACATACGCTTCAGGTTACAGACCCCACTAACCCAGAAAAATTACCTCGGGTTAAGAACTTTGCTTCAGGATGAGAACAGAAATCATGCTCCGGCGGCGCAGCAGCAGTAGGAGGCCCCATTAGCTAAAGTGGTGCTTCAGGTTAAGAACAATTTCAGGTTAAGAGCAGACCTCCAGAAAGAATTAAGTACTTAACCCGAGGTACCACTGTATAGAGGGACTCTGAGTTTGCTATCAAGCAATGGCTGTTTCCACCTGCCTTGCCTCGCCTTCATCCTAGGAAGCCATGTTAAGGAAGCTGTTTTCAGAAGAACTGTGAGAGGAGTGTTGGGTTGAGGCAAAAAAGATTTGGGGATGGTTGGTGTTAGATCCTATTGTTATCAGCTTTGGAGCTACTGTACATTTGGATGTGAAGTTACTGAGGATTTTTTAATAGCCCAAAAATACATTGGACTTGGACTGGTTAAAAAAGAATCTATGAATCTTTTATAGCAGCTGCATTATCACTATCTTGAAGCACTATAGTGCATTAGCAAAGAAAAGCAGATGTGGTTTGTTGCCCAGAGTATTAGGAACACAGTGTCTCTTTTGAAAAAGAAAGTTTGGGATGTTCATTTCCTAGATAAATAAAATCTGGGCCAGGTTCAAGGTTACTGTATTAGTGTACAAACCCTGAGCAGCCTAGGCCCAGAATAGCGAAATGACTGCCTTATCCCATATATCCCAAGCCAATCAATGATATTATATGGGGGAGTACTATTACTAGTCCCCCATGAACCAGAAGCATGGCTCATATCAAAAGGAGTCATGTCTTCAGTGAAGAGGAATTCCTTCCCACTAGAAATCACACAGGAACCACCCCTGTTAAGTTTCAAGTGCATGGCTAAAACTGATCTGTACCAGGAGGTCTTTGCAGCAGTAATACAGCTCTGATGTTTTAATTGCTGATATTTAATTTATGTTTTAAATTTTATTATACTGTTTGCTTTTATTATGTAAGCCACTTTGGGATGCAATTAGTACAAATTAGCATTACACAAAAAAGGACTAGGTAGTTTTCACCTTGGTCAATACTTTTGTAGGTTCATTGTAGAGGTTTGCAATTTGCTACTTACAAGTAAGTGAAGCACACAAGCTTGAAATGTTTATAATGGGCCTTTGGGTTTTCATGGCTTTGTCCTGGGGAAGTAAACCTGTGAAAGTCATGGGAATGCTGGGAGGTTGTGCTATGAGTATAGCCAAGCAGGTCTGAATTTGATCAGTGCCTGGATAGAATATCTTTGGAAGTCCCTGATAAGCTATTCTGACCTTTCTCAAGGAAGAGTTGGCTATAAGTATAGTAAATTCTTTAAAATATAATCTATTTTAAAATGAATGTGTTGGGTTTTTTTAAAAAAACAACAACAACCCAACATTTCCTTCTAAATACAACCTTAAAATAAAGTCAAAGTACCTTACAGCCTTTAAAGTGATGTAGGATTAGCACTGGATAACTGCTGTTGACTTCACTTTCATCTACATGGTGCACAGGTAGAACTGATTGGTGGGAACTATTCACTGTACACTTTTGTACAATCTTAGTTCATTATAATGGGAGTGGTGGTTTTGTGCAGGCTTCATTTCTACATGAGGACTGAACAGCAGTGGAGCTATCTGAGCCGTCATCCCAGTCCAAAGCTCTCTAGACTTTCAATATGCATGTGGGATTTTGCGGAATCAGGAATGGTCCCCATTTTCTTCAGCACCATGGAAAGCTCCATGTGCACATCCTGAGTGTACCTGCAGCCAACACAACTATCTCCCAACATTGAAAACCCAAACCAGAGATGCCTCTTCCTTACCCCCCCCCCCCTAGAATCCCCTGTGTGGATGGCACCAGAATTCTTGGATCAGGGCTTTTATGAACAACACACTTTAATATAGGTTTGAGTATTCAGTAAGTTTCACCAAGCTTTATTTATTTCATGAGGCATTCCAGACGAATCTCTGTAGGGTTCATTTATCTTTCCCACACGTTGAATCCATCTCAAAACTATTAATGCTGAAACAGGATTTGATAACTCCTTCCAAATGCCGTCAACACCACTTCTAACAAATGAACACTTGCAACCCATTTAATTTCTCAAATAAAATGATTAAATTGATGTTATTGTGGAAGCATTATTTTGTTGCCTAAAAACCTTTTAAAATGTTAATTACTGGGCCCCTCCAAAAGCTTTCATCTTGTCTGACTTCACTCTTGCATGCAAACTATCTACCTACTCAGACTCGCTGATGAAATGTAAATCCAGCTACATCACTCTCCCTCCTCCAACTCCTATTCACTCTTTTTTTATTACACCTGCAACTATTCTCCTTGGATCTAATATTTATATGAATTTAACTTTAATTTTTCTCTTCTTTCATCTTCTGAATGAGTCGGTATAATGCATAGATCTCTTTTTCTCTGCTGCTATCCTGTTTATTTGCCTTCACAATAGATTCATTAACTAGATTTTGGTGCTCAAGCAATATGGACACATCCATTTCAAAGGCGGCTTTAATGGCATTTCATAGTTTTTTCTGCATTAAGGAAGATTAAAGTATATTACAATACCCTTTACTGCCCCATTTTCTTCATTTTTAGAAGTGGTCAGTTTTTAATTTTTTTTCTCTCCTCCTTTCTTTCATCTACAGCGTTCAATAAATTGTCCAAGCCTTTCAGATGATAGTTCCAGCAAATTGAGTTCTATATTACAACTCTGAACTATTGTTTAGCCCGTCATCAGTCACATAAAACAGTCCTATTCACACAAGACATCAAAAGAGCAAATATATGTTCGATGTAGCTAAAAAGATTACCACGACTCAGATGTATCATTTTGTTAATTGTTAGTGATTATTCTGCTAGTTTAGAGGTGGCAAATTTGCTAACGCTGCTTGGGATGTAATAATAGTATGATATACAGATATTCTACGTCATAAATTACACCATTCAGAAGGGGCCAGGTCTATCATCTTTTAATAGCTTAAGGTGCACTAATTTTAATAGCAGTCAGAGATTTTAAAAAGCTGCACATAGGCTGAATTCTTTATTTCTTTCATTCAAGAGCTTGCAAGATGCTCTACAGAATTCCAATGATTTCAGGGCTGAGAAGAATAAAAGAAGCTGGATATTAGACATTGAGTAGTAATAGAGCCATGACTATGTTGCAAATCTACCTAGTTTCCTTAGATGCAAGGACAATTGGTGATGCATTAAACCCCATGTAGGCAAATTACCCAAGTAGCAGCTTCCAATCATTTGTTGTTGTCAAGCTCTGCTTCAGAAGTTCAGATCTCCCAAGAGACAGACTCTTTCCCAACAGCTGGCAGAAGAAATTCACCAGTGCACTCTTAGGTGTGCTTTGTTCATTCAGCCACCATCAGTTTAGGTTCACACCTTCAAGTTCTATATTGCTGCTGCTAATTCCATCCACACATGTCCTGCATGAAAAGCAGATATCTGCAATGCCTGCCTCCAAACTACCCCCCAAAATATAGTTTCTTCTAGTTTGCCTATGAGTTCCTAAGGCTGGGATGGAATTTTAGCCCCAATCTGAATCTCCAGCCCAATGTATTGTGCATTACCAGCTATTAAAAGTTGTCTGTATGGGTGAAAAGAATATATTCTGGACACCACTGCAGTTGCAATCATAGGAGTAACATCAAAATAACATAGGTGATGTTACTTTCTGTTGACCTCCCAATGTCTAGTAAAAAATGTATGATATGATACTACTGCATTCATTGTTTTTAGATTATTGTAGTTCAGATCATGGGACTCTTAAATCAAGAGGCTGATACTTTGGGTTACAGTCATATATACCTTTGTATAGCGTCATATGTTTTGCTCATATCATTCTGCTCACAAACCTCATCTCATTAACTCAAGAAGTCTTTGGCTATAATTCACAATGCAGGCTAAACTTAGCTTTTTGCCCATGAACTGTATTACCTGCCAGAGTCCTGGAAGTGCTATGCTAATTACATTAATTAAGGTCAATTAAAATAGGCAAATTAGAGATGCCTTTCAATTCTAGGCCAGCTTCCCAGTCTACACTTCTGCTCCTTTCTTGCCTTTCACTACCCTTGGCATAAAAATTCAGATTTGACAAGAAATCCAAATATTGATTTTGGAGAAATGTATGGGCTTTCAAAAGCTTGTCAAATTGATTGTGACCACAACATTTTATTTTTCTGGCACATGCTTCACCCAGCCCTATACATACAGGATATGACTAATCAAAAGTTGGCTGTGTCCAACTTCAGCACAATTGCACCCTAGTGAGCTCTCTTGCACAGATTCCACTCTCATGAACGGGAGTTCACATTCATTTCATGCATCTTATGTAAATGAACTTCTCAGTGAATTGCAGCCATTCAAAATGCAGCCATTGGCCCTAGAAAAGGAAGATATATTTTTCCATGCAGTACCTCCATACCTAAAGTAAGAGGTGGTTGTGTCTATTGGAAAGCAACACTTTTAAAACAGTTGGCTCTATGCATTATCTGAGAAACACATATGGACACATATCAGCTATTCAGTGTAGTGCTATATGCTTATATTTTCATGCCCACCTTCACTGATCCTGTTTTAAAAACCCAAAGATTGTCCATTGCCTAATAAAAGCAATCATAGGAATATTGCAGCCATACATGGTTAAATGGTAAATCACCAGTAATCTTTGGCTCCTTGATTCCATTCTGTTGGTTCATATTCAAGCAAATAGAAGGCTTTAAAAATTTGGGAGGATGCTGTGAAAATGCTGAACTTAAGGTAGAAGACAGATTTTACAACAGAACAATCTCAGGGTGTAGGTTTTAGGCAGTAAGTCGGTGGCCTAGTTTTCTCAGAAGAAAAAGAAAATAATGGAAAACTGTAACATTCATTTGGAGGCCTCAAAGGCATAAAAAAACCCAATTCCAACTGTTATAGGTCCCTGCAGGAGTCTACAAAAGAACTAAGCTTTTTAAGTAAGAAAACTAGATTTTGGCCCAGAGGGCCCTGTCATTGCTGTTTAATAGATGAAACTCTTTTGATACAAATATGCTGTTTACTTCTCAGCTTCAGCTTTCATAAAATATAACCTTTTTATGATTTATGACCTAAAGAGAAAAAAAATGGAGGATAGATTTTTAGCTCTGAATTGGTTGAATGTCAACAAGAAAAATATAGATAACATATAGAAGTAGCTGGGTATTAATGCCACACAAAAAGATGTTTTTGTGAGGGTGTTTTTTTCCCCTTTTTTAAAACAAAAGTTAAGTTTTTGTTCTTACAGTTGTTTGTGAAAACAGCTTATTTTTTAAAATGTTTTTGTGTGTGACTAAAACAGTTTGAAATCTGCTTTTTAAATTTTATATTGTACTGTTAACCTGGAATTCATGATACAATTTCTCTTAGGTTTGACTGACTTTCAGTGTTTGATCTGGAATATTGGTCTTTACTGTTTTAAGCAGCAGGTCTCCCAGCATCTTGGTCAAGTCAACAGAGGCACCAACTCATGAAGGAGATGGGGGGTGGGGGGGGCATCACATGTGTGATGTCACATGTGACGTTATTGTGTGACATCCCAATGTTGCATTAGGATGTTGGAGGAGCCAGGGGCTGGAGCAGTAGCTCTGCTTCAATGGCCAGCTGCCCCTTCTGCCGCTGGCACCAGTCATGGGCTGCTTCCCCCCTCCTTCCTCTCCACGGCAGGAGGAAGAGAATAATAATAATAATTTATTATTTATACCCCGCCCATCTGGCGGGACCTCCCCAGCCACTTTGGACAGCTCCCAACAGAATCATAAAAACACGATAAAACATTGAACATTAAAAACTTCCCTAAATAGGGCTGCCTTCAGATGTTTTCTAAGGACGTTGTTTATTTCCTTGATATCTGATGGGAGGGTGTTCCACAGGGTGGGCGCCACTACTGAGAAGGTCCTCTGCCTGGTTCCCTGTAACCTCACTTCTTGCAGTGAGGGAACTGCCATAAGGCCCTCAGCACTGGGCCTCAGTGTCCAGGCAGAACGATGGGGTAGAGATGCTCCTTCAGGTATACAGGGCTGAGGCCATTTAGGGCTTCAAAGGTCAGGAGGTGTAAAACACTGACTCAAAACACTTCATGTTGGAAAAGATACTTCCCCAAATTTGGTGAAAGATTTTTGTTTCTCATTCCCAAGGATCTTACTCTTTGAAAAGCCAAAATGACATGTATGAACTTGTTTCAAAAAGATACAATGAAATGGAAAGTTGTTTAAATTTTAAAAAACGATGACTAGGAAACAAAACATGTCCAAGCCTTCACCTGCTGGTGCCCTCTAGGTGTTTTGGATTAAAACTCCCATCAGCCCCATACATGATGGGAGTTCTAGTGTAAAACATTGGGGTGCGGAACCAGGTTGGCAAAGGTTTATCTAAGACTGCTTGTCATGTAGGGGTGTCTCCAAATGCTTGATTCTCATTATACTAAAGGACTGTTTGCTCTGATTATTGTCATACCATATAGCCTTGCTTCAGATCTTCTAGGCTGCCAGATCTTCTAGGACGAAAGATGGAGGTCCAAGCTTCTAGCAATCAAATCTGCAAATGTTTTGTGCCCTTTTAAAATAAGGGATCAAAGTCCCCACTCTCTCTCTGGATCACCCAGTACTGAAGGTCTGCATATACAGTTGGTTTTTAATGCTATACAAAAGCCAGAGAACAGGACAAAATGACTATTAGAAGAAAAAGGCAGGGAAGGAAGGAAAATCTGTTGGATAAATGCAACCTAGGTTGTCTCACACTGATCTGCTTCTTATTGATGCATAGATTAAAAATATATAAGAGCAAAAGCACAGAGGCAAGTTGTTGCAATGGGAAATACAGATACAAGCACCATATCACCGAAACTGCATGGCCAAATTGCACAGAAAGCTATTTTTTCATGCCTCCTTTGAGTTTGAATTGGATTTTGCTGAACATTTAGCAACAGGTTCTCTTTGGGGTTGCCTTTTGTTCATTTTGTTTGTGAGCCTCCGGAACATAAAGAAATGTTGATTTTTCAGGATGCTTGGGGAAATAGCTCGATCCCAGACAAATTGCCTCAGAAGTCTGCAAAATGACTTAGCCCACCACAGAGGCATGGTTGTAAAAATTGAAAAGGTTTTCACTTTTGACTCTTCCAAGCATTGCAGAAAGAGATATTTGCTAGTGTGCGTTCTTCGAAAACTGTTGCTCGGCACATTAAATTACCAAACATATTACTCTGGGAACACTGTATGTTGAGCTTCTTCTTTCCCCTTCTTCTACATTGAATGTTAGGAATCAGATATTTCTTGTAACTCTCGAGAAACATATATGCTGTTATTGTATTAAAAATGTTCTCTTGGTTGCACCTAACCACACTGGTCTAACGGTTCTTCCTTGACATATAAATGTCAACAATGTTGTTGTTGTTGTTTCTTAAAAAATGAGGGCAGTGCTAGGTTACTTTCCAGACCAAGTCAATGTAAGTAAAAGTGGATATGCAGAAAGTTGGGTTCGAAGGTTTAATAAAACAATCAGATTAACCTCTTTAAAAAAACAAAAACATATTTTGATATACACAATCTTATATTGTGGCAGATGGCCTTTAGGATATGGCAGAAGCCCTGCAGCATTGGTTGAATCTGAGATATGACACAGCCATGGGAGATACGCCAGCACTACTCTATACTGGCATATCTGTTCCATTGGCATAGCTCAGCCCCATTCCAGTGGCCAAAATATGGTGAAGACCTAGAGTGAGGAGAGGAGGAGCAGGCTTGTGCCAAATCCCATACCCCTTTGGTCTCCAACCAGTTTCATGATGATGCCAGCTCTTTAGGTCAATGCTGAAACTTAAATAAGGAAAATTCTTCTCAGTGTCAAGGGAGGGGGGGGGAGCCCTGAAAAAGAATTGGAAAATAACTGTCCCATCCCAAGCCTTAGGGTTGGGAGAGCTGGGCAGTTGCCCTGGGCATCAACCTGAGGGGGATGATGCCAAAGACTGTGGTTTTATGAATGTACTTGACAGGTCCTACCACATGGTTGTAATGTTGACTGGAGGTTTAACAGAATAGGTACATAGCTATAGGTACAGAATAGAATAGAATAGAATAGGTACAGAATATGTACATAGGGACACGGGTGGCACTGTGGTCTAAACCACTGAGCCTAGGGCTTGCCAATCGGAAGGTCGGCAGTTCGAATCCCTGCCATGGGGTGAGTTCCTGCTGCTTGGTCCCAGCTCCTGCCAACCTAGCAGTTTGAAAGCACGTCAAAGTGCAAGAAGATAAATAGGTACCGCTCCGGCGGGAAGGTAAATGGCATTTCCGTGCTCTGCTCTGGTTTCGCCAGAAGCGGCTTAGTCATGCTGGCTACATGACCCGGAAGAACTGTGCGGACAAACATCAGCTCCCTTGGCCAGTAAAGTGAGAGGAGCGCCACAACCCCAGAGTCATTTGCGACTGGACTTTACCTTTACCTTTTTAAGCCCTAGATTTCACACTGATGAACTAAGCCATTGGTTACCATTGGCTGAATTGTTTAGGCTTGGTGAAGTTTAAAGAGAAGCAGTCATCTCCCTGGCACACACCAGCCACACTCCATTTCCTGGGTCAGCACTAGTTCAATGAAGTGAGAAAACAGAGGACGCAACAGCTGTGGGCGAGCACCACCCACCTATGGGTCAATGTAGCACCGGCTTCATCTTTCATCTTCCAGATTTGTCCTTGGGTCCACACACAACCAGACCTCTGCTTGAGTGTGAGGGCTGCCCATTCATTCACTTATATATGCTATGAGACCCTTAAACCTCCTTTCTGCAAAGAAGGTTAGCATGTCAATGATTTTACAAAATTTAAGAAACCGACTTTGCTCAGCACAGAAAAATCAAAGAATCCAAAGAACTTAGCCATAAGGCTAAGAACAGCCGTCTCCAAGAGCCATGGCTCAATTGTAGAGTGCCTGCCTTGCATGCGGAAGTTTCCAGGTTCCGTCACCAGAATCACCAGGGTGGGCTAGAAGAGACCCCTGTCAGAAATCCTGGAAGGCCATGACTAGTCAGCACAAGACAGTATTAAGCTAGATGGGCCAATGGTCTGACTCAGTATATAAGGCAGCTTCCTATGTCCTCTGAGTTTTCTGATCAGGTTAAGATACTTAAGATGGTTATTCAGTGATAGGACTTGATACTCTGCCAGCCTTGCAGACCACCAAGAGCTGTAGCAAAATACAAGGCAATTTATAGTATCTGTTCAGGAACATACCTCCTGGCAACTTACAATAAAACACTCAAAGGTCAGCACAATTCATTCATAGCCTTAATTATAAAGCTTTTAATCTCTCGAGCAAAATTGGTAATGGCTCTATTATGACTATTTGCATATACGTGTGCTGGTCCGTTTTCTGTGTTAATTTTTTAAAAAACTATTTGGAGATGCAGATGCACACATATGAACACTATAGCTCATTATTAAGTGTGATGTCATTATTTGCAAAGAATGTAATTGCCACTTAGGCAGTGAACAATTTCTAGCAAAGGTGAATTCAAGGTACTAATTTTTGCATGTCTGGTGCACAGCCAGATCCATTATGGATTTGGGGGGTAACCGTCAGCTGGTTTGCTTATGTTTAGCTGCAGTTTAGCATAGCTTATGCTCATGTTGAATTAATTTATCTGTGTGCAATTTTAAGGCTATCTCTATAGTCAGTGTAACACCTCACCTCAAACTTTGGCTACAGGTAGCAACCATTTTAGGTGCATAAAATTGATGCGTGATTGCTGACACATGGGTCCTTTGGGACGTGGAAGAGGGCAGAATGGGGGCAGAACGGGGTGTAATGGGATAAGGTGGGGCAGAGTGCATTTATGTGTGCTTCGCCAATGAGTGTGGGGGCTGAGAATGGAACCCCGCATGAAATCGTCACCACCTGTATTTAACTGCTAATTTGTTTAAGTTGTTAACAGTGCTCCCTTCTCTTTTTGCATCCATATATAACATCCTGATAAGTGGCAAAAAATAATTTCCCCACATAGGAGGAACAGCTCCTGCTCCAGAAAGTAAATTAAAGTAAGTCTTTTTTTACTTTACTGTGTGATGCAAAAATGAGTAAGAGGGGTAAGAAAAAGAAAGGAAGAAGGCAATCTTTGATGAAATGGAAGAATGGGGCATGTTCAGAAGGCCCCAGGAACCATATATGATTCAGTTTTTGTGGAAGATGGAGATGTTTGTTTGTTTTTTTAAAAAAAATGATAAACCTGATCAAAATATAAAAGATGAATACATTTTATTTATTTGAAAAACAAGGATGCACATTTTTTAATGTGGAGTTCACAAGGACATTTTGGCTGTTCATGAGTGGTATGCAAGAACCAACCCCCCCCCAAAGTGCTCGAATAATTACCAACTATAGAATGCTCCAGAATGTTCTCACTGTCCAGAGTTAATGACAAGCCAATAACACTTGAGTATTGTGCCTCCCATGCCTCTTTGTTGTATCCTGAAGACAGAACATAGGAACACTTAAGCTGCCATTTACTGAGTCAGACCAGGGTTTCAGACAGGGGTCCAATTTGGATCTGTTGCAGATTGAACCTAGAACCTTCCGCATGCAAAGCAGATGTTCTTACCATTTTGCTGTGGCTCTTACCTCTTAAAGGTAGTTTAGCCTCCTCACAAAGCAGATGAAGAAGCCCTACAGCTTCAGCTGAATTTTCAGCTAAGAGAACAGACAAGCCTAATTAAACCTAGTGGCACAAGCTCATTTTACCCACAGGGCAATGGGCAAGTGAAACCTGGAGTGCTATTAGCTTAAATGATTCTTATGAGTAAAATCTCCACTAGCACTGTTGAACAATACAGCACACCTCTTTTGCATTTGTAGTTAGCTTTAGCTATATCATTACGGAGCAATGAATTTTACTGACTATAATGGCTGTGCTAGGCTTGACCAGGGGGTAGAGAGTGCAGAATTCAAAAGCACCATTTCAGAAAAGGGTGAAAGGTAAGGTGGAAATATTTCTACCAGTTGATAATTGACATCGCCAGAAGAGTTTGGTGCTCTGTCAGGTTGTTGAGTAGGGAGACTGAACAAAGGATTGTTTGAAAGACCGATGGTACAAGATTCCTGTGACTACTTGTGCCCAGAAACAGAGGCTCAAGATGGTGCATATCAACTAATTTGTGAGTTCAACAGCACAAACAAGGAATTGTTACATTAGTGGAAGCAGATTCCCTAATGCAGATGTTTGCGATTGGAATGACATGCCATATTAGAATTTGAGAATAAGAACCAGGTTAATTCGATTCCTCAGGGTTTATGAAGTATGTTTGCATGCAAAAGTAGCTGTACAGAGGTTGCTGAGAGTTCCCTTGGATTTTTCTCTGGAAGCAATTATTATTATATTATTTATTTCAAGTATTTGTAACTTGTTCTTCAGCCAAAAAGGGCTTCCATGGAATTAACAAAGAAATGAGCTCTATACTTTCACCAGATTCTGCTAGATGTCCAGAAGTGGCTTTTTTTATGTGTGAAAGATCACATTAACAGATCAAAATGATCAGGTAAGGATACATCAGGAAAATGGAAGAAAGCACTGTCTGAATGCAGCCTAGGCCCTGCAGGTGGGAAGAGCGCTATTGTGCTCAGGTTCTGCTTCAGGCTTCCTATTGCATTTGGTTGGCCACTGTGAGAAGAGGATGCAGGACTAAATAGGACTTGGGCTGATCCAGCAGCCTTCTTAAATGTCACGGAGAAAGCACAAAGTTCTTCTTTGAGTTCAGTAGGTACCAGACCATGTGGTTGTGTTGCGAGGATAAAGTGTGTGGCACCAAAAACATGTATACTTTCCTCAGGTCGTTGGTGGTATAACAGCATGCTAAAAGTGCATTCGATAAATGACGCATAATGATATCCAAGAGGACTAGGAAATGCTCATTGTCCCTGAGAGCAAACAGACATTAAGTGTGATGATTGAATATCTCTATTGTACAAGTGTTCACCACCATGTCTCAGTGCAGTAGTCTACAAGCCCCTTGGCATGACAGGTAGACAGTGTCCATGGGTTATGAATTCCCACGTTTAGGTGGAAATTGAAGTAAATAACTTAAACAAAAGCCCTATTCCAAGAATGTAAAACCCCAGTGGGTTTAACAGTGTGCTACATTTAGAAGTTATATGGGCTAAGCAATATTCACTTTATCTTTTCCTTCAAGCTTGGCTGCCTGCAACTTGGCTGGACCAGATAATTCAAAAGAAACAATTTTTCTCCATTGAGGTCACCAATAAAAAAACAACAATGTGCATAGCAGTCTGGTAAAAAACTGTGTTTCATGATTCTGTACATGTACAAGAACATGTCACAGAATGACAGCTTCCCTTTCGCACACTGAAAAACCAACATTACTTTTAATTTGAATGGGGAGATAAGTAACTGTCATCCTGAAGCAAGTAAATGAGGGACAGAGGCATCTCACCACACTTTATTCCAAGGGGACATACCTTTGAGATGGATGAGGAAACTTGGAAGCAATGGACAGTAACTGCAAATCATTTCAGACAGAGGCAAGAACACATCACAACATAAACAGTGGATTGGATCCAGACTTATTTGCAGCAAATTCTGCTAAATTGATGTTCCCATAGGTAGAGAGGAAGGGAAGCAATTCTCCCTCTCCCCTGCAGTGCTCTCAAGAACCTGTTCTGGAGAGTTGATCTTCTAGAACAGCATGGGGAGTAATGCTGGGAAGTGCAGAAGACAATGACAAATTGGCAGGAAATGGGCAAAAATAATTTCCCTCCAGCAGGGACCTCCATTGGATTGGAATGGACTCTCAGGATGCAACTCAGTTTCATTGATTTGGAAATTCAAAGTTTGGTTCTCTTGGCCATGCATCCTTCATGGCCAGGAGTTTGAATGTCAGTATGTTATGGGGTTGTCTAGCCATTTGTAAGTTTCTTATCAAGATCCTTTTGGCCCTATGTGGAGCTACCTTTGAAAGTGACTTGGAAACTGCAACTAATCCAGAATGCAGCATCTAGACTGGTGACTGGGAGTGACCACTGGGATCATATAACACTGGTCCTAAAGGATTTTCACTGGCTCACAATTCTGAGCACAATTCAAAGTGTTGGTGCTGACTTTTAAAGCTCTAAACAGCCTTGGCCCAGTATACTTGAAGGAGCATCTCCACCCCGTTCAACCCGGACACTGAGGTCCTCCTCCAAGGGTCTTCAGATGTCAAGGAGATAAAGAACTATATAACTTTTAGAAAACATCTGAAGGCAGCCCCGTATTGGGAAGTTTTAAATGTTTGATGTTTTACTATGTTTTTATATATGCTATAAGCCATGCAGCCGGGGAAATCCAGCCAGATGGGCAGGGTATTATTAATAATATTAATAGTAATAAATTTATACCCCACCCATCTGACTGAGTTGCCCTAGCCACTCTGTGTGACTTCCAATGTATATAAAAACATAATAAAAGATTAAACATTTAAAAACCTCCTTATACAGGGATGCCTTCAGATGTCTTCTAAAGGTTGTATAGTTGCTTATCTCCTTGGCTCAGGGGTTGCATAACTCCATACCCTCCAACATGTCTCTGATGAAAACAGGGAAGTCCTAAGTAAAAGTAGAATATTCAGAGATCAAATCGAAAACCGGGATGGCTTCTGTAAATCCGGGACTGTCCCTGGAAAATAGGGACACTTGGAGGGTCTGTCACTTCAGAGTAGACATGGCTAGGATTGCACTATAATGAAGAAGGAAAATAATAAATCATTGTTGATTAGTGACAATTAGGAAAATGGTGAATAGCATTTAAGATTATCCTGATAGTTGTTGTTCCGATACATAATGAAAAAAGAAACTTTTCAACAAACTTATCTCTCTACTCTTTTTTTCTGCTCCCAATTAATGTGCTAATTTGAATATCAAAACTGTTATCCAAATTCATTAAAAAAAGGAGTTGTTATATTTTCCAGCGATATGCAACAATATTTTTTTTTGGGTGTTGATAAACAAATAATTAATCTGCATAGCTGAGTCTTTTAAACAGCCCCACAGTCCAGTTTTAGGTGTATGTCTTAAAATTAGCATGCTCTGCCATCTTGTGAATTACATCAGGTGCAGTAGGTGTCCCAAAATTTCCAGTCATATTACATGAGGAAGAAACATAAAAAGAGCATCATTAAGTGCTGGACCACCCCAGCCGTTATTGTAAGTTTGATCATGATATGTGCATCTGAGCACTATCAAATAGTAATAGGATTACTATTGTCGCATTTGCAAAGCAGTTCGCCCACATTATATTGCAATCCTCACAACACCCCTTTAAAGTTGATCAGTACTCTTATCTCCGTATTTTGGGCTGACGGCTTACCGAACCCATGGCAAGGATTCTTGATTCATAACTCTTACAGACTATGTTATACCAGTTCTCCCTATTATAAATTTATAAAAACTTTTTCTCAGGTTGACATTAACTAATTTTCCTCCTGCCACATTATGCCATATCCAAGGCCATTTGTCTGAAGTGACATTCATCCCAAAGCCCTTTTTTTGCCTATAGCTAGATTCCATCATTAACAATTTGTATATTTCCCCCACTAGACTTTTCAATGTATATTTGATGTAAGCAGATATTTAAATTCTGTGTTTTTTTACATGTAAAAATGTATTTACAGAGAAGATTGTGACGTGCCTTATTTAAAAAATGCTGGTATGATTTAGCTTTGAGGGTTTTTAAGAGAATAATAATCAATGGTTCATTTCCCAAATATATGTGATAGGAAAAAGGGGCACCTATAAAGGGCACCTATTACTTACAATCTATGAGCAGTTAAAATTATACCAGAATATGTTTTGTGTATGTGAATAGTATTGAGCAAGACATCCAAAAGAATAAAGTTCCATAGCTTGGCATTGTCAGGCAGACACTATGCTATTATTCCTCTGAAAAGCAATCTTAATGAAGGATTAGCAGCTGTGCTTTTTCTAAATGCAGCTTGAATCATTTTGTTAATTCCACCCTCCTTTCTTAGGTGGATGGGAGTATATTTTAGAAACAGGTGTTCTTTTGCTTTAAATATATGGCACAGTAAAACAGGTACCATTTTCTTTTAATATGATCAGATAATGACACAAAATCGGAACCCATTCTCATGCAGGAAAAGGCAGGCGGTGAAACAAATGTAATTTTTCCTCATTATGGCATTCATGTTCCAAACTTGGAGATGTCTTAAGATTTCACATACGACCATGAAGATAATATAAAAAGCCATGCCGTCGATAGGACATTCAGGGCTGTATCTTTATGTGTTTGTTGGTCGTCATGTCTCAAAGAAAGTTGAGTTGAGCAGCGACTCGGTGGGTAAAAAAATGTTCTGCTCCTAACATAATGCAATCTTACATTCAATGGGGACCAAATAATCCTCTATTACCAGTGAGATTGGGGTACATTTCTACCTGCTGGTAGGTATCTTTACACAGTAAGATGTATTAGTGCTGCGTGAGTATAGAATTGTGGTTGGACCATAACTGTGTATATTTTTACTTAAAGCAAGTAAAAAGCGAAATCTTTGTAGCATCCTTCCTATGCTATGAAAATCAACCCAGAGTCTGAAGCAAATTATATAGTAACCACCCAGCAAATGACATGCTTTTTTTTCTGGACAGACGATAGACCCTGTGCTATTAGTCTGCAAGTGATGGTTATCCATCACATTTCCTATTTAGAGTAATTTTGCACTAATGTGACATATTCAAACCAGATACCTTACAATAGTGAAGGGGGCTTGTTGGTCTGATTTCAGCTGGAGAAAATGAGGCCAGCAGCCGTCAAGAATAAAAAGGGGGCCGCATTTCTGTTATGGCAACAAGTAAAGCTATCCTTCACAAGTTGATTATACTCCCATAAATGAGATTAAGGAAGAGAGAAATCTAGCAAGAAGGCTTGTGTTCAAAATCCAACACTATAGATAATAACACTAAGCATTTATATAGCACTTTCTAAGTGTTCATAATGCTTCACGTACATTGTCTCAATGATAGATCCATAGAGCTCTCTCCAATTGGATTGGATCAGATCAGAGGTATACTAAGTCTGATGCTTTAAAACTCTCTAAAGAAACTTAATATGGAATTCAAAGCTGTTCTGGATACTCCTCACTCTGTAGTGAGTAAACTAATGTTGACCAAATGGCAACTTTTCCTTTTTGCCATTATAGATTTAATAGCATAGGTCTTGTGTGGCTTCTTTGAAAAGCTTTAAACAATGCCACACTCTAAAGGAAAGATCATTAAGGTCATTAGTTGAGGTCCACTTGTGTGTCTATAGATCTCTGTAATAGATATGGTCAGGCCAGGAATAGGATCTTCCACAGGCCCAGCGCTGAATTTACACATTTTGGCCTTGGGGGCAAGGATCTTCACTGCCATCCCCTGCCAAGAGTTCCAGTGGCGCTGGCAGTGGTGGTGAGGAAAAAGAAGGGGAAATGGGTCTTTCTCCTCTATGCAAAAGCCTGCCTACTTGCCTTCCCCAGGAAGAGGAAGATGAGAAGCTGCAGCTCTCAGCTTTAGCAGGGGATAAATAGGAAAAATGTTTCTCAGTGTCTCCTTATGTCCACCCATCTCTCCTAATAAGTGGAGCGCAACTGGAACCTAAGGCACAAGAGTGTGTGCTTGGACCATGGCATGCCACTCTCACCTCTTTGCCATGCAGGATGCTGTTTGCCACCCCTTTAATCTGCCACCCGGGGCATGTGCCCTCTCTTGCCCGCCTTTGAGAGGGGGCCAGTGGTGGCTGGGGCCAGAGCTAAAAGTATGCAGAGGATTAAATATGAATTTTACCGTTGCATAGTAGGTTAGTTTCTTCACACACACATTTCTCTCCTTCCATCCATCCATCCATCCATCCAGGTAGGCAAGAAGCATTATCAGATTTCAGGGATGCAGTCTAGTCAGGCAAAAACAGGGAGGTGGCAAAGCAGGGCTTGGGTAGGATGTAGACTGGGGTGAGTCCCGAGGGCCACATCTGGTCCCTGGTCCCGAGTTTTCCTATTTCTGCTCTGTAGGAAAGTCTGCCTTGTCATCTCTATTAATGGCTTTTTGCTGTATGGAAAAACCTTTGATGGGGACACAACGGATGATGTTTTATAATTATTATCAAGTGGGAAGAAACGCAAGATAAAGCTCAAGCTGGTCTTTAAAATCTTCAGTGGAGATCCTGGTCTATTCCGTTACTTATACTAGTGGATTGTCACTTGGTGACAACGCAGAAGTGAGCCTTCTCAGTGATAGCACCCAGTGTGATATTCATTGCTCTTGTTTCATTAGCAAAATATTTATGCTTGCACAATGGAAACTTTCCCCATCTCTTCCCTGCACATGCACTCTGTGTCCAACCCAAATTGACACTGGGGGATTGGGGAGAAAACAGATTTAGGGAGCAGACGGCAGGAGGAGGGGGAACATTCCACTGCACAAGCAGAAATCCTTGTGCTAAAGGAGTGAGTGACTTAGCACTACTTTGGATGCAAGCCTTCGAGAGAATCAGGTTGGGGAATAGCTATTCAAACCACTTTTTTGAAGCAGCAACATTGAACCATCAAGAAGATTCATTTATTGGAGCAATCTTCATTTCAGAACTGGAGAATTATAAACCCATCTGTGACATGGAAAAATCCCCATAGAATTTTACTATGTAGGCAATCATGTTTCGACAATAATAAATGACAGTGGTTTATGGCATCACCAGCTGATTTCATGTTTCAGATCTCTCTCTCATATAAATATACAGTCCTACCTCGGGTTACGAACGCTGCGGGTTGCGAATGTACCTCCCGCACGGATCACGTTCGCAACCTGAGGTATGACTGTAATGGCACACCCATTTTCACATATACATTGAAACATCTCAATCACAACAATATGCACTTCCTGGTATGATCTATTTGGAGATTAAACTTTGGACATACATTTCTATTTGCATACTATGCAAAGGGATCCTGAATATGCATAACACAGTTGTTAGTTTTACAGGTGTAAAATGAGGCTGGATTTGTCACGCTGAACAAATGAGACCTCCAAATAACGCTGCCATTGACTTCTATTTGAATTCATTTCATCTATATTTATTTCAACTGTACCTTTAAAAAAAAAACATCCTGTGTTCAAAATATGACAAAGATAAGTTTGGAGCAGCTCCATCATTTGAATAATCAGCCATTTAGTGACATGTCTAGCCCTGTTTAATGGCTGAATCTGTAAAAGTATGACCTCAAGCACTGGTTAACTTTAAAATAGCTGTGCCCACTGCATGACATAGCCAACAGGAAGCCATTAGAGCTGCAGCAATTACCATTTACATCCATCGACGAAGTCCCTATTTTATTTTAATCTGCTTAAGTGCATTTTCTGCACGAGGTTAAAATATAAATCCCTTCTCCTGAACAAGACTGGTTTTCTGGCTGACTTGAGAGTGCAATTTACAACTGATTTAATTTGTTCTTCACAAACATTCCTAATGACATTACCCTAGTGCATATACTGACTGCCTCCTCTTCTTCCATTAACTCCCAAATTGGGTTTAAAGACCATATTGATGCTAGATGTTATTATGGGTGATTATCAAAACAACAGACAATGGGGCAAAGTGTTTACTAACTGGTTTATATATAATTTCTGTAATAACTACAACAGATGGTAATGCTACAAACAATAAATCAAGCTTTTCACTGCTGAAATAAATTGGCAGCTTGCAGTACAGAAATGCTGTATGTAACTATATACAGATGCTTCAGTCATCAAACTGTATTGTTCATTCTTATTAGAAAATGGGTCTGTTACTGCTATTACAGGAAATCTTTCCATTTGCCATTACAAATGCATATTTTCAATTAAAATTGTTTTTAACTGCTAAGGTGGTTGAAGTATACTTCAAACATTTGATTATGAACGCGGCTGTCACGCGGAGCAAGCTAGTTTGAGGCTATTTGTTTGGGTCTATGCGAGGGTATCCTCATACCGCACTGATGATAAATACATGCATTTTCTATCCTTCGAAAACCCTCTGGTGAAAACGAAGGCAGATATAATCCATGGCTAATTCAATAGTTGCTCCATAAGAGGATGGCTTTATGCCACTGAGCTGAAAGCAATACAAAATCAACAATTAATTCCCAGCTGCTTTTCTTTACCTCCTTTTAGTGCAATATTTGCCATTTGAGATTCTCCCTTCTATTTCTCTGGTGCAAATCAGATTCCATGTTTGCGTAATAACATCCGTGGTTTTTTACGGGCTCCGAGCACTATCTGCAAAACAGTTGGCTCATATCAGCAGGTTTTGGCTTGGAAGCAAACTGTGGAGAATTGCACAATGCAATGTTCCTGGAGCATCTGACAAATTAAGTAGCATCTACTTAACAAGTGACATTTTTGAATGATGAGGCGAGACAGTACTGCTGGGAGAAATGAATCAAAGCTTAGGAAGCATAAAGAACACTTCCATCCTTTTGTAAGAGGTGATGTCAAAGTTGGAGGTCTGAGACTGAAGAGGTTAATATCAAAGCAAAACCAGGGTGCAACAAGGTCAAAGTAATATTTCAGTGTGAGAGAACTGTGTGTGTGCTCTTCCGTTGAAATCAGTGGGGGCTAAATGTGCAATTTGCTTCTAGAATTCAGAAGAAAATACTTAGCAGGCATTATGAAAAGTTAAGATAACTGAACATCAACATTAGAAATTTCTGCTTCCCCCAGTGGCAGCTTGAGTGACAGCTCACCAAACATTACCAGCATCTGGAGCCCAGAGTCCTTATTGGAGGCCATCATTAAATGATGGTGGACATATGTGCAGGCACATAGTTGCTGAAGAGGAATTAGCACCACCCAGCGTGGGTTGCTAACACTGGTGATTGGCGCCTACTTTGTTTGGTGGGGCAAAAGGCAGGGAGATCAACAGTAGGTGGTGCCAGAGTCATTGACAGGCAGGGACCACTCATTCTAGTTCCTCCCTTCTGAGTTTTACAAGGGCAAATGGAGACTAAGGAGGAGGCAGCTGACAGGCAGTGCCATGCCTTGAATTGGTTGCAAGTAAGAAGGCAGGCAGGTGGGGCTGGCTGAGGGGGTGGGGCGGGGCCCCATTCATCCTCCACTGGTTGCTTATGCCCACCCCAGGCACTGCTGGCCACCCTGCAATGCCATAGATCCCCATGCAGATGTCTCAGTGATGATAGTGGTAGTTAAGGCTGCATCAGTTCTAACAAACTTCCATTGGTTTGCACCATTGTAATTTGGCACCAATGATGCCCCATTGCTTTGAAAGATGATGGCTATGCCTTACAATGCATGCATCCATTCTGGGATGGTCCATGGTGGTAAAAGACAGTGGCTTGTCTACTGTTACCTTGTAAGCTTTAGGGATGGATCAGTACTGGAATATTAGTCTTGTCAACTAAATCCTGCTTTATATAGTTAAGCACTACACCAGGCTGAGGATTTCAAGAGGTAATATTAGGATTGTGTTGATTTATGTATGCACCACCTCATAACATTCTCTCGGGATCTTAAAATGAGTAATAAATAACTGAAATACAAAGTAAACCACAGAACCATTAAAAAATGTGTGTGTGATACAACAAAGCAGAAATCACTGGGTTACATAGTGCTTAAAGTATTGGAGTAGGACCTGGAAGACCAGGGCTCAAATCTCCACTTAGCCATAAAGCTCACTGGATGACCCTGGACCAGCCATTGTCTCTCACATGGGAGACCTATGCATGCCAACTTGAGCATGCTAATTCCCAGAGTTCCCTGAGAAGAGGGATTGGGAATTGTAGCTTTGTTGGGGGGGATACTCAGCACCCTTAACAAACTACAGTTCCCGGAATTCTTTGAGGGAAGCCATGACTGTTTAAAGTGGTATGATACTGCTTTAAATGTATAGTGCAGACAAAGAAGATGCTCTATCAAAGAGATCTGCTGTGAGTCTACACCAGCGGTGAAATTTGAACTGGATATTTTCTGCTTGGCCGCTCATTTGCCAGTCTCACCACTAAGCATCACACAAAACACATCTGTTGAGTGGGATGGATCCCTGTGCATTGTTGAACTCTGTGTGTTGAAGTTTTAAATGGCCATCAAAACAAAGCTTCCTCCAGGCCTCTATCTGGCTGTATCATGGCCAGGCTGCAACCTTTGTGTGCTCAGCTGTGTGTTTGCCCATGTGGCAAACTCAAGATTTGCTCTGGTTCTCATTATCTTCTTTCAATCATTGCTCAGTCACTGCATAGCCCAAGTAGGTATCTACATGAGCGTCCCGAGTCCATTGCTTATGGGTCTATCTTCATACGTGGACGTGGCATTCTTTATCGGAGATGTATAGCAAACACAGACTACAAAGCACTGACTTTTCCATTCATGCCCTCTATGCTTTATGCCCAACTGTTATAATTAACAAACATGTTCTAAATTATGTCTAATAAAGATTTTTAAAAGCAGATTCTCAACAGTATAAGAAACTTTAATTAGAATTTCACAAAGGTGCAATCTGATTATTTGCTAATTGGCTTTCTGTATCCACCTCCCCCCTCTGGAGTTTCACAAAGCTCCCGAGATACTAAAGAGCAAACAGCGCTTTAAGGCCACGGTACATTGTGACAACAGTGATAGATATGCTAATTTCTTCATTCACTCCACTTCACTTCTTTTATTCTTTCCAATTAAAGCAAATGCTACTGAAACTGTAATTAAGCTAGTGCCGTAGCCCTGATTGCCTGCTGTTTTAATGAAACCCTATTGATTTTGCTTTTATTTCTAATGGCCACACATGGCGTTCAATGGTCAAACACATGGATGCTACAATGCACAGAGCAGACTTCATTTTGGTGCAGTAAAAGGCTGGCCTTATCCAAAAGAATATCAAAGGAGCTATTTGTGCTGGATCTCTATAGCTTCTCTCTATTTGCATTGACAGAGCTGCTTGGAAGAAAAATGTATTACCATTAGAAAGATGAAAGCTAAATTTGGTGAAGGAATTGAAACCACATTTAGTTTGTCCTAGTTACCATATGTACCACAGAGATCTCATGTGTATTTATCTCTGCATGGCTGTGACGTGCTCCCTTAAACCAAGGACCCACAAAAATGCCAGCCATGTAGTAAAGGACTTTGATTAAAAGTTCATTTTAAAAGTTATTGGGTGTCTTTTTAACACAACTGTTTTCAGTTGAAAATACAATGAAAGATCACAGAAAACTGCAGTGTTTTATTTTATTCAGCTCTCCAACCCTGTTCCACACAGCAGCTCAAGTTAGGTAAAGAATACTTGGGGGAGATAACTTTATGACGGCTTATCAGCAAGTACCTGATAGGATGTATGGTTGACAGGTTACAGTAGCTGCAAGCAGAAGGAATAAGCGTTGCTTTAAAACAAAAAATGTGATGTAATCCAAGGTTTGGTACTTAACCAAGTCTGGTAAATAATAATTTAATAATAACTTCTTATTTATATACCACCCATCTGGCTGGGTTTCCCCAGCCACTCTGGGCGGCTCCCAACAGAACTTTAAAACAGAATAAAACATCACACATTAAAAACTTCCCTAAACAGGTAAAGAACTTTTTGGTATATACCTGATGTAGACCAGACTGCCAATTTATGAAACCCAATGGCAGCAGGTGATGTAATCTCTAGAAATGTATGGATTTGGGTTTATAAAAATACAGTTAAATAATACCACTTATAATGAAAGAAAAACAGGTTGAAATAAAGTATAGATGGTATTTGGCACCTACTTGGTTAAAAAGAATGTATATTTTTTAGCAGGAGACATGTTGGAAATGCCAGAATCCAGGAGCAGATATCATGCGCCTGTTTTGGAAAAAAAATAAATCATTTCTAGCGGGAGATCTTAAACATAATAAATGATATCATTGGTTGTAATGTAGCATTAAACCCAAAAGCAAGGCTCCTTGGTTGATTACAGGGAATTGTTAATTATGCAGACTTAAAGCTTACTAATGGAGTAACATAGCAGAGCCTTCTTAGTGGTGACCATGGCAGCTTTTATAACAAATTAACACAGTGGGGGAAAGAAGGTATATTCCAAGTTGTCACATACCACTGGATTATATCTGGCCTATTGTAATGTCTTTGTTATTTTATTTTTATTGTGTAAGTCTTTTTGACTGGGTACAAACATGCAACTAATAAATATTTGGGTATGTATTCTTATTAGATTTCCCCTAATATAATGCATTTTTATGTTATTTTCACTAATGTATGCATTCATATGCTCATTTATCAGTAATATATGGATTTTTGTGCACATTACTTAGCTGGAGAACTGCATTGCAAAATTTGGATAAGTGAATATTTTGAAGGAGAGCTGTGTTTCAATCTGTATATTGTTTTAAAAAGTGTTAGCTAGGGAAGTTTCTGTTTAAATGCAAACTGAATCTAATTTCTCGCCCATCCCTTGTGGTTACAGAAGCCATATGGGAAGAATTTATGTAGCAACCACATGATAAGTGACCCATCTATTTTCTCCTGACAGTTTAAATAACACATAGCATATTGGTGGACAACCCCACTTGTGCCCAGTTGCATCTGGAGCTCCATGTCCATTTCTAGCCACCATCTATGAAGAAGCATATTGACAAATTGGAATTTGTCTGCGGGAGGGCAAGTAGGGTTGGCGAAGGCTCTGAAGATGGTGGAAAGAATGAGATATATTTAAACTGGAGAAAATTATGGGGTGATGTGATCTCAGTCTTCAGACAACTGAAGGCTTTTACACAGAAAGTAAGAGTAGGCATGTTCTCTGCTACTCCAGAGGGAAGAACTAAAGTCAATGACTGGAAAGACAGGGAAGCAGGTTTCAGCTAAGCGTAAGAAGAAACTGCACAATGGTAAGAGCTGTTCAGCAGTGGAACAAACCGCCTCAGGAGGTGGTAGGCTTTTCTTTTCTGAAGGTGTTCATGCAGAGGTGGATGGCCATGGTTCACAGATGTTGTAGCTGCATGCTGCATTGCATATGTTACACGAAGCAGGAAGTTGAGCTAGGTCGCCTCCAAGGCCACTCTCAGCTCTACAATTCTCTGGTTCCAATCCAGTAACAGTATGTATAGTATGGTGGTACCTCGGGTTAAGAACTTAATTCGTTCTGGAGGTCCGTTCTTAACCTGAAACTGTTCTTAACCACTTTAGCTAATGAGGCCTCCCGCTGCCGCCGCACGATTTCTGTTCTCATCCTGAAGCAAAAAGCACGTCAAAGTACAAGTAGATAAATAGGTAGCACTCTGGCGGGAAGGTAAACGGCATTTCCGTGTGCTGCTCTGGTTCACCAGAAGCGGCTTTGTCATGCTGGCCACATAACCTGGAAGCTGTACGCCGGCTCCCTCCGCCAATAAAGCGAGATGAGCGCCGCAACCCCAGAGTCGGCCACGACTGGACCTAAAGGTCAGGAGTCCCTTTACCTTTACCTATACAGTTAAAAGTGCATAAATATGCACACTTCAGCATTTGAAGCTGGTATACACAGTCAAGTGTTTAGGGTCTGCATGGCAAAGTGTGCATTTTAATTATATATGTCTTTTGAGAATTGGTATATGGTATTGGTGGCCATGCTCCAAACCTCTTGATTCAATCAACGTTTTGTACCTCAGGGGTTCGCACCATGGCTTATGTGTGCTTTTATAAATTAGTGTGCACATGTTTGCACTGTGGTGCTAGGCAGCACCAACTGCTAGTTTAGAGCAGAATTTAAGTCTGTGATCAGTTCTGAAGGGTGAATTAACTTTTAAAAAACCCACAGTATTTCTTTTTGCTGATCAATAATTCTATCAACATCATTGATTCTTGATCCTCCTACCCTACCATTTGTGGGTTGCTGTTCCACAGAACCCCAGCCCCTCAGATTAGAAAATGTTCACCAGTTGGCTCTGCAGCAAAGGTTAACTAACTTACAAGGGGACACAGTGCTCTCCAGCTTAAAGAAGATTAACTTGTTCAGCAATTTAGCTCATGCAGGAGCTATCACAGTAGGGAAGAAGTAGATCAGCATTCAACTTCAAAGCGTAAAATAATTTACAAAATGAATAAATAAATCTCATATTGGTTTAAAGGGCATCTCATCCCAGGCAGGCCTTGCAAGCAGCTTTTGGATTTGTGACCTTGGAATCCATGCAGCTGGATGCAGTCTTACCTGATGCAGCATGTAATCTCCTAATTAGGAAAGCGCCATCAACTCAGATTATCATCTATACTGCAAATTTATACTACTCATTTCTGTTGATTGATTGGTTACTTTAAGGCATGGGCAGGGAACCTGTGACCCTCCAGATGCTGTGGGACTATGATTCCCATCAGCCCCTAACCAATGGTCAGGAATGATGGGAGTCCAACAATATCTGGAGGGCCACAGGTTCCATGTCCTTGCTTTAAAATAAGATACTTGTTTGATTAAAAATAGCAATTAGTTGTAATCCTAGGTAAAAGATCCCTATATCTCCTGAAATAGAAAGTAAAAAAAGTATAATTCCTCCAGATTTACAGCACTGTGACAGATAATTTTGATCTTGTGTTGATATTTCTTAAAGATAAATTATAATCATTTGGTATGTTATGAGATTTGTTTTGTCTGCTCTTTGGGTGTTGTGTTGGCCTACCAGAGAAGTGTTTGAGGTGTGACTAGTAGTAATGAAAGATTATAAAAGGTAAAGGTACCCCTGCCCGTACGGGCCAGTCTTGACAGACTCTGGGGTTGTGCGCCCATCTCACTCAAGAGGCCGGGGGCCAGCGCTGTCCGCAGACACTTCTGGGTCACGTGGCCAGCGTGACAAGCTGCATCTGGCGAGCCAGCGCAGCACACGGAACGCCGTTTACCTTCCCGCTGGTAAGCGGTCCCTATTTATCTACTTGCACTCGGGGGTGCTTTCGAACTGCTAGGTTGTCAGGCGCTGGGACCGAGCAGCGGGAGCGCACCCCGCCGCGGGGATTCGAACCACCAACCTTTCGATCGGCAAGCCCTAGGCGCTGAGGCTTTTACCCACAGCGCCACCCGCGTCCCTCTAATGAAAGATTATACAGACCCACAAAAAGACTGAGCTTTTTAGTATATCTACAGAATGCATTCATGTTCATAGGGGTACTTGACTGGGATGGGCAGAAATGGGATGGGCAGAAATGGGATGGCAGACTCAAGGATGGGCAGAAATGAACTAATCCTTTGTGCTTCAAAAAGACAGAAGGCACTCTCACTATGTACTGTAGCCTGCTTGGTTGATTTAAAGAAAGCTTGTATAAAGATGGATCCGTTTCCAGGGAATTCATATATTAAAAATAACAAAAACGTCAGGCTGATCCTAGTCACGCTTCTTTCAAATAAGTTTAATTAATTGCAATGGGCTTATTGCCATATAAATAGACAAATACCTGTGGCATTTCATTTTTGGCAGTAGCAGATGGTGGCGTGGGATGGAGACAATTACCTGACCTCTCAGCAGGTCAGTCACTGCTGCTTACAGGGAGGGAATGGGAAAAGGCAGTGGTGGGGTCTGCATGGTGCAAACGCACTGGCTGAGCCAATCTGGTGCTCCAGCCAGTACCTTTGCACCATGCTGTCCTCACCACTGCCTCACCCTTCACCCTTCCAGTATGTTCCAGCTACTCACCTGCTGGGCGGTCAGGTATGCCGACATGCAGTCTGCTACTGAATTTAGAAACATGTGTACAAAATTCACTAGCTCTTTTAGCCTAGCTTTGTGTTACTGAGTATACACATAATAGGGAGAGAGAGCTAATCTTGGTTCTCTGATGGACAGATGTAAACGATACAAATGTCTGCAAATGTGGTGTTAGCAGCATCGGCAATGTGCCCTCCTGATACCACTGTCAATGCTGATGACATGGATGGAGTAAGGATGGGATGAGGCTGAGGATGTGTGGTTGCACTGGCAGATTGGCGATACCAGTCCCGCCAGGGCAACCATGTAGTCCTGACCTCACAGCAGCCCCACCGCAGCCCAGGGGAGTAACAGCAATGGCAGAATCTCTGGTGCGCCACCTCGTTCTGGATTAGGTTGTGGCCAATATGTGTAGCAGCTGTGAAAGAATTGGATTGTGTGGCTGCAATCTTATATGCACTTACCTGGGGGTAAGTCCCATTATATTCACTGGGGCTTCCTTCTGGGTAGACGTGTTTAGTATTGCACTGTCAATGATTTTGTAGTTAACCGAAATGAACCTCCTCCCTCCCCCCCACCCAGTATATTTCACATATTACTTATTGTGGAAGGATACCTCAGAAGTATTGTGGCTTTGTTTTATGATTGTTTTCCTGCCAATCAGGTCCAGCAGTTATTCTTAATTAAGTCTGATGGCTGAAGTCAGTGCTCTATTAATGATGTGGAAGTTTCTTTCAGAGGAAGCTGAACAATTACACGGGTTAGGCTTTTTTAGTCCCAGAAAAGGGAAAATAGTAAATAAAGTGAGCTTGAAAAGGTAATTGCAAGGATTGGATAGCTAAAAAGAAAAAGAAAAAGAGAAGAGACATCATGCAGTTCCTCAGCTCTCACAACTGTTAAGCTAATCAGGACTGAATTAAAAGCAGCCCCCCCTGAGATGTTTCTCAGCCAAACCAGTTAAATACAGATTTTAACAAAATTGAAAGCATATTAGATGAAGATTTGTAGTTTCAAGCTCTGTGAGTGAGTGCTCAAAGTGTGATGTAATAACAAAATTGCTGCCGAATATTCTAGAGAATAATATTGTCAACTAATGGATTATAATAAAATAAAAGCTGTTATTAGGGCAAAACATTATAACCATAAAGAAAGGGGTGAAAATTGTCCTTTTTTTATTTGCAGAACCTCCCCCTTAATGGTTTCGAGCATTTTGAAAGGTAATTTAAACAAGTACATTGTGTCCTTAGTGAAACTGTTTCATCTTGCTGGCTGCTGAAAATGGCTTTAGCCATCTCTATGAACAAAAGATCCCTAATAAGACAACAACAACGGGGAAAATCCCACAAAAGCACAGGCTCGGTGTCGTCGCAGAAAGGCAATGCAAGACAGCCTGCAAATGGTCTGCCTTTCTCTCTCTCCCCCTCCTTTATGTGTAATTAGATGAATTAAAAGGACAAAGTAGTTAATGTAACTGTTGTCCAGGGGCCCCCTGATTCTTTTCATAGCATCCATTTTAGACAAGAGCTCATGGACCTCGCTTCAGCAATGCTGTGAAGAATGTTGGCGGTAAGTAAAATTAACAAGCTTAATCTGTAAGGAATCTGGCATGAGTCATAGATGAAATGTATCTGTAGCAACGAAAGGCTAGTAATTCCTGGTATCCTTTTATATGCCTAATAAAACTTACAATAAATTAACTGCATTTTAGTTTTCAGCTCTGGCCCTATTAATCAGCGGCAAGACGTTGTAGTCAAGTTACAATAGAAAGAACTCAACTCGGTGCATTTCAGTTATGCAATTAGGGCCTATCGGCTCGACTCTAATTAGGCCATGGTTGTTGATATTTCAAATACTGTTTTATCATTAGGCATCATTTCTCTGAGAGAACTTTCTCGATGACCAATAAATAAGAAGGCAGAAGGATCTCTGCAGGCAGCCCAAAAGCCAGTGGTGAGACAACGTCTTCAACACCTGACCCTGTTCAGTCTCCTCTGAGAAATTTTAGGGATCCTGTTCTCCTGTTTCAGTTAATGACAAACTGGGCTGAGTTGTCGTTAAATCAAATTGGCTAAAACAGCTTGCCTATCTGGGCCACAATGAAGGCAATGCTCGAAAATAGCATCTGTAAAATACATTGATTTCCCATGCAATCCTAACCCTGTGATCTGAGCTGATGGAAGGGGCTAGGATGCAGAGGAGGTGGTTGTCCACTGACGGGGAAGAGACTTTGCTGCTGTGAAGGCCTCTGCTGCAGCCATGGAAACATGGCAGATAGAATACTACTGTCAGTGCTGTTCCTGATCAGGATAGGCAGTTCATGGTTCTGAAATGAGGCATTATGGTTTGCTGCATACGAAGCCATGACATCCTCTGGAGAGGGGGCCTGGAGCTGAGATAGCAAAAAGTAAAACGAAAAAACACTGCCCTCCTTCCATCCTGGTCAATGTGAGTGGCAAGGCTTAGAACGCAATGGTTCCGTTTGTGTTTTTTGTGGATTGCTCTGCCCCCCCCGCCCTATTTATACATTTAATTTTAATGATATATTTTCTTCCTCCTAGTTTGACTCTGTGGAGGTCAAAATGCCATATAGTGGACTTGTAGATTCTTTTTTTGAAGCGTGTAAACAGTGATGGTCAAGCAATGGAGCACACATCTGCCTCCTTTTGGCAACCCTACCAAAGTGTTACAAAGCCACCCTGGATCACAATTTCAGTTTCACTTAAAGGGGGGGGGGAATCAAAAGCTATAAGAGATAGAGCTATTTCTCGCATTAATAGTGCATTAAATTTTGTATCTACCAATCTCAGGCTTACAACGTGACCCTCTGGCTGTGCTTGAGTCTATATATTTCTTTATGGCATTTGTATCTCACCTTCCTTTAATGTTGGGACCCAAGCCAACACATGTAGACTTCCCAGCTCGTTTTCCAGCCCCAGATCTACTTGGCTTCAGCAAAGTTGCAATATTGTAAGCATGCTCTTAGATATACACACTCATTAACTGTGAAGCTTTTACTTCCATGTGGTGTAACTATATCATGTTACATGATATTAGTACACATGTAGGACCTGTGCTGTGTGTCAACACACGCTTCCTGGTTCCAGACTACTTGAGTGGCTCCTGAGAATTCAGAAATCAGCCACCCTTGGCCTAAAGGGACACAGTTAACATCACCAAAACCTAAGCTTTCATTAGACAAATAAAACCATAGCCTAGGATGATTCAAAATGTAAGGTATGGTACCAACAGAAAAGATTGACCTTGTTGTCTTGAATCCACTTCCCTTCCTGGCTCTGCATAATACATGTGTTGTGCATGGGATGAGCCAGGTGCTGATGGGACCAGGTGCATATATGGTGTATATCACAGACCTAACATTTCAAATACAGTCTTGACTACAATGCTCTTTGGCTCCATCATTTGGGTCCAAGATGGACTTAGTTCATACATTGAGCCCCAAAGTACTGCAGTAGCAATAATAATAATAACAATAATAATAACAATAACAATAATAATATATTATTTATATCCCACCCATCTGGCTGGGTTTCCTCAGCCACTCTGGGCGGCTTCCAACAAAAGATTAAAAATACATTAAAACATCAGTCGTTAAAAACTTCCCTAAACAGCGCTTCCTTCAAATGCCTTCTAAACGTCAGATAGTTGTTTATTTCTTTGACATCTGATGGGAGGGGGTTCCACAGGGCAGGTGCCACTACCAAGAAGGCACTCTGCCTGGTTACCTGTAACTTCATTTCTTGCAGTGGCACTAATGGGAACTTTCCTCTTATTTCCAGTAGCTGATGCAGCTCCACCAATCTCCTTATAATGGATAGCTGGACTGCAATGGAGGAAAAGGATTAAATGCCCCATTCCCACACCCCATGGTCCCAATATGGTTCAGCTCATGCTAGCGAGTTCACTCTCTTTTTAAGCCCACAGGGTTTGTGACTAAAGATGTGAATGACATCATATCTAGTTTGGCTCTTAGATATGAAGTTAGGTGGAGGGGACAGACAGTCTATCACCTCTTCTTACTGTACACGAGACTGCTGGCTTTCCATTAGCAGCACTGATTTGTTCTCTGCCCTTGCAAGGACAAATAAAGAACCCAGAGGTTAGATAAAAAGGGCTGTCAGTCATCAGCTGTGCATTTCTGGCCAAACACTAGCTTAAGTCCATAACTCAAAACAATACTTTCCCTGTTTATGAAATATGTCTTTGTTTCATTAGGAAAAGAAATTACAAAATTAAATTCATTACATCCAATTACTGTATGGTTCATCTGGCTGCTTAATGAAGCCCCACATTATGCTAACAAGATAAAGCAAAAGGATAACATTTTATGAGACTGCAGACATTTTGCGTGTGCCAGACTGGTTGTTGCCCTCTCCAAAAAAAAAAGGGGGGGGGAAGGCTACATTTGCTGAAACAGGCTTTGTAAACTCTAACAGGAGGTTCTCAGCAGACCTTGCGATATCTTCATGGTGAGATATTCTGATATTAATAACTTTGTGAAGACAAAAAAGTAGATGTATCAACTCTCTGCTTTTTCAGTCCTAGCACTCTTCCCTCCCTGCAAGCCTGCCAAAGAGGGCATCACTTGTAATTACGCAGTAGAGATATGCCAACTATAATTGCAGTGCATTTTCAGCATGATCTCAAAACTCGTTCCACCACCTTAAATGGGCTGCAACAATTGTTGCAGTAGCAAGGGGGTGGCGGTGGTACTCAAGTGACCTTTGCTCACCTGTGCCATTGCTAAATACGGGAGGGGGAGCGTGGGAGCAGTGAGGTGGTGAGATGCAAATTTAGAAAGCAGGGGTGGAGAACCTGTGTTCCTCCAGATGCTGTTGGATTCCCATCATCCTTAACCATTGACCATGCTGGCTGTGGCTGATGGAAGTTGGGATCCAGCAATGTTTGGAGGGCCATAGGTTACCTACCCCTGGTTGAAAGGCAATGGCTATCAGCACATTTTGGGCATTGGATTCCATAAATTATGTGCTATATACACATACAGTGCAGTATTTTGTCTTATAGATGGGTAGCTCATTAGGCTGTTGCAACAAAAATAATGAGTTGTATGCTATCATAAAAATTAACACATTTATTTGACACAATCTTTTGTTAGTGTGAGCTCCCGTTGCTCGGTCCCTGCTCCTGCCAGCCTAGCAGTTCGAAAGCATGCCAGTGCAAGTAAATAAATAGGTACCGCTCCGGTGGGTAGGTAAACGGCGTTTGTGCGCTGCTCTGGTTCGCCAGAAGCAGCTTAGTCATGCTGGCCACATGACCCAAAAGCTGTACACTGGCTCCCTTGGCCAGTAAAGCGAGATGAGCGCCGCAACCCCAGAGTTGGTCACAACTGGACCTAATGGTCAGGGGTCCCTTTACCTTTACTAAGATATCTCAAGACTCTCTGTTGTCCTTTTATCTCTCCTGACACTTGAATAATCCCGAGGGTCCTTAAAAGCTTTGTTGATGCGTGGTCTCACAACCTCCTCTTACATCAGGTGTGGGGAACTTTTTATTGAACTACAACTCCCATCATCCCTAACCATTGGCCATACATTGGGGGAGCAGACTGAAGTTGTAGTTCAGCATCATCTGGAGGGCCAAAAGTCCCCCACACCTGTCTTAGACAACAGAAAGTACTTTTACACACAGGACATAGTTAAACTATGGAATTCACTCTCACAAGAAGTAGTGATTGGCACCGACTTTGATGGCTTTAAAATAAGATGAGATGAATTCATGGAGGATGCGGCTCCACTGTCAGAGGCTGTATGCTTCTGAATGCCTGATGCTGGGAATCACAAGTGGGGAGAGTGCTGCTGTTCTCAGGTGTTGCTTGTAGGTTTCCCATGGACAGGTTGGCCACTTGAGAATAGAAGAAAGAAAGAAAGAAAGAAAGAAAGAAAGAAAGAAAGAAAGAAAGAGAGAGAGAGAGAGAGAGAGAGAGAGAGAGAAAGAAAGAAAGAAAGAAAGAAAGAAAGAAAGAAAGAAAGAAAGAGACAGACAATGAAGGGCAGCAACAGAGGCTCTAAATGATTCACCTGACTTTTAATAACATAACAAAAATAGGAAATAAAACATTACTGGGAAAAAGCGTGCTTGAGTATATTTCCTTTCCATAATCACTTTAGCAAGGGTTCTAGTGTCAGCTGAATTAAAGTTAATTGACAACCAGAATGGATCCCCTGTACATGGTGAGATGACACGTACATTCATATGATCCCTTCATGCTACATACAGTGGTACCTTGGGTTACATACGCTTCAGGTTACAGACTCCACTAACCCAGAAATATTACCTCGGGTTAAGAACTTTGCTTCAGGATGAGAACAGAAATCGGGCTCCCGCGGCGTGGCAGCAGCAGGAGGCCCCATTAGCTAAAGTGGTGCTTCAGGTTAAGAACAGTTTCAGGTTAAGAACAGACCTCTGGAACGAATTAAGTACTTAACCCGAGGTACCACTGTAATAAAGTGTATGACATGGACCACATACACACGATTCAAGCAATTCTTTACTCTCAAAAAGCAAGGAGGAAGATACAAATATATATATTCATACTGATTGTGCCACACATCACATTGTAGTTGTGGGCACATGAGCATACATGCTCCCCACCCCCCAATGTGTACAGAGGCTCCATTTGATTAAACAGGTAGAATAGTTCAATGAGTTTTCTATGGATTGATGTACAAGCCTTTGACCAGTGCTATAATGACTCAGATACTAGTTTTGGTTTTCTCTATTGCCAGAGGTATAAAATGTCTGGTGAAGACCCATCCTCATTCTTACTCCTCTGTTTTTCAACTGACCTCTGGTAACTGCTTCAACTTCAGTCCTCCTGAGGTCAAACTGACTCTCTGAGCAAAATAGAGTGTTTGTTTGTTTGCTTGCTTGATTCAAATTCAACATCCTTTTGAAATTATTTTGTGCAATTAACAAACCTCAGTTAATGGCCAGCCAGCATAAGAAAGGATAGCCATGAAAAGGAGCAGAATGAATCATTACCATTTAGCATACGCACAGTAATAAGAACATCTAATTTTTTCGTTTTAAAGAAGAGTACTGTGTGACTTGCATCTCATAAAGGAAGAATATAGGAGCAACTAAAAGATGAGAAATCCTACTTAATAAGGTTATTGGTTTTTTTTTAAAAAAGGCAAAGTATTACCTACATTGACAAATGACTTACTTTAAAACTTTGTGTTTTATATATATATATTTGTAATTTGCATTTATATATTACAACAATTATTCAATCATAATTTTAACATTTCAAATTCTGACCCTCCCTTCTATGGTTCTTTACATTTCTTTTCATCTACCTGCACACTCCAAATTATCTCAACATATTCTTTTATATACCTATTCCCGTATATATCCCATATATATATATATTGAGATAGCAGGTTTTTACATTGATCCTACCAATGTTTTGATCTGTTTACAGTTTGTTTGTAAATACTTAATAAACCATTTCCATTCTTTTCTTTTCAAAAATGTTATTTTGATTTCTTATTCTCCTGGAAAAGAAAGACAATGAAGGGCAGCAACAGAGGCTCTAAATGATTCATCTAACTTTTAATAACACAACAAAAATAGGAAATAAAACATTACTGGAAAAAGTGTGCTTGAGTTAATTTTGATACTGTTGGAGTCTCCAGGGAGCCACTATTCCATTTCAGAATATGGTCAGTGACAACTCTTATCCAGAACAAGTAGGAGAAAGATGAAAGAGTGAAAAAGTAGTAGTATCTCAACTCTGGCACTTTAAAGCTCAGTTGAAATGTACTTACCCTTGTTGTTTGCAAGTGTTTGGCACATTTCACAAAGGAAATACTCATACATTAATTTCAATGATAAATTAATATCAGTTGGCTTAAAGGCAAATAACCCATCCATGTGCAGCATTTTTGTATATTATTCTGTAGTCCTAGTGGATACTGTGTGTGCTTCCCAACTCAGAAGTTGGCTTCCCAACTCAGAAGTTGCTACCAGTAACCAAGTGGGGATTGTAGTGTGGTGTGGTGCGGTCACAGTGGTTGAGCCAACTGGCTTTCCTGCCACTACACCCACACCACACTGACATTCCTGGTGCCTTGCCCCCTCTTCCTCTTGGCTGGTGACCTTCACATAGGGAAGCAAGGGAAGCAACACTAGCCACCAGCCATTCCACCAGCCATTGCACTGCATGTGTGTATGGATGTTAAATTTCTGCACAGATTAGTGTTTCCCCCCATGGCTGTGTCCCATTAAACTGGACTGCAAAATTCAGTCACCATAGTTCATAATCATTGTTTTAAGTGACCCAGGAATGCTTAATTAAACACAAACCTGATGGTGTACCAATACTAGGGAGGTCATCCTAGGAAGACTTATAGTTTCTTTCTGATCAGAAACACAGTTTCTTAGTCATTTTCCTGCCCTCACAAAAGTTTTTATATGTTGAATTTGAGAAATCTCCCAGAAGCCAGCCTAGTTTAGACCATGGTAGAGAGGCTGCAGAGACAGCGGGAAATGTATTCGGGCTGCATGAAAATGGCTCCCCAAAATTCCCCAGGTTATTTGTGGGTGACAAAACTCCAGCTCTTCTGAGGATGAGAAACCATAGTCCAGTCTCCGCAGCCCCAAACTTTGCCACCCTAGTATGAGTTAGCAGTAACACCAAATTATGCTGGATCTTTAATTGGCAAGTTGTGGCACAAATGAAACTGATCTATAGAAAATGTAACTTTAAAAAAAGAGACATTGCACATACTTTTGTAAACAAAGAAATCTTTAATAAAAAATATGTTAAAAAAGAAAAGAAAAAAGAAAGAAAGAGAAGATAAGACTTCAGTCTTGAACCTCCAAGCCAGAATATAAAGGTCTAGCAGTTGCTGCAAAAGAGTGGTGAAGCAACTTGTTCTTGCCTGCAGCATTGCTGTCCATGGTACTGAAACTCTTGCATTCTGATCCACATTGGATACGATGGATCATCCCCAACACTGGTTGAAGATGATGGAAAAGTAAAATCAAAGGGACTATTTAATTTCAAACATTTGTTAGATGCTTTTGTAAGGACAATCTCACAAGATCTACTCATACCACTTAGTACAATTTAAGTCAAACACGGATGGGGAGATGGGATTGGAAAGGGTAAAGCTCACAACATGAGGACAGTCTGTTTTCAATCCCATTTCTCATATTAGAAAATGGAGGTTGCATTGCATGTTAAAAGTTAAACCATTGTAGGAAATGCTGGCAATCAGGGTTTTATCAAGATTAAAATTAATGTATGAGTATTTCCTTCAAGAAATGGAATAAATAGGCCTTTAGCTTCATAATTTGTTGTTGCCGTAGTAACAGAGCTGATAACCTGATATGTGTTGAAGAGCTAGCATATTTGGTTTTATTGTTTTGTCAAAATATTAAGAATATCAATATATCTCCATAATTCAGTGTAATACAACAAAGCATTTTCTCGCCAGATATAGCAAAGATTGTATTATACTTTTGAGATCATAGGTAATGATGACAAAGTGATCTGTGTTCAATTTCAGCATTAATATCTGGCTTGAATAAAGCTTGAAATATGGTCTCAAAGCTAAGAGCCTTTAATATTAAGATCTTTAACCATAATTTATGTGACAGAAGATGGGGTTTAGCATAATAAAATAGAATGGGCACCTAGAATGAAGAGGACTAAAAGACAATTGAAAACAAGGTAAAAATGGTAAATTATACACAACAGTAAATTTACCTTTATGGTATTACCTCATTTATTTTTGATTTGTAAGAGCATGTAATTTCTCACTTTGCTACATTTGGAATTGGACATTCCTCAAATAGAATACCTCAGGTAAAAAAGGCTTATGGTTAAAGCTGTGCATATGGGCCTTTGTCATGGGGGCAGTTTAGGAGGCTCTATAATACTGGTTTATGGCAGTTTGCAGTTTATAGTCAAGTCCTGTGATGGGCAAGGTGAAAAGTGGATATGAGTGGTTGCAATGACAAGGGGTTGGGCAGGTGTAGCAAAACACCTAGGAACACTGCATAAAACGGAACATGTCAGCTTGTTGTAACTGCACCACTGGGAGATTATATAACAATAACAGGTTATGCAAAAGTTCCATGTGGGAAGTGGCTAATAACCACATTGGGATATAGGAGCGGTGACATGCCAAGTCTCCTTACAGCAAGAGACCACATTGGTATAGGAGTCTACAGTATCTTCACCACTGAGAAGCTTCACTGGAATGCACTTCTGTTATCAACATGGTGTTTCAATGGTTCAGCAGACCACATCTTCTGGGTTTTTGATCTTGATATATGTGCACTTCCGTAGGTGAAAGGAAATGTGTGGGTGGGCTCTTCACTTTTGCTTTCAGTACATTGCTGAAATATGCAATTTCTTCTTGTATTATTGAATATACTTTAGGAGGACAGACAACTCCACAGCAACTTATGAAGTGATGGTTAGTGGTAAACTGGCTTTCAATTTGAACTTAGCCTGATCTTTTATTCCCCTTTCTTCCTTCCCTCTCCCTCCCTTTTTTATGAAGATTACCCGCTCTGGGATCCCACAGCTAATTCTCCCCTGATTGCCTCGCTGGCCAAAATAGGACTAATTTAGCCAGCTAGCCCTGGTGATCATCTAATGTTTATTGGATGGATTTTCCCCCTAAATTGATTTTTGAATTCTGAATTTATTGTTATTCATGTTTTATACTGTATTTTATGCTTTTTGTTATTGCATCAATTAAGTGTTTTAAATTTGTTGTTAGCCGTCCTGAGCCCGGTTTTCTGAACCAGGAAGGGCAGGGTATAAATAAAAATTTATTATTATTTATTATTAAACGATCAGCTTCTGAACACAATTAAATAAGGAAGGGGCACATTGTCCATACTGGAGGATACCAGAAGGTGGTGGCATATGTACATGGGCTGCTACCTCAACGCAGTGCCTGTGCATAGCTGCAGCACCTGCTATGGATCATGATTTCATCATCTATACCACTTTTGGGAGTGCTGTCCATTGATCAGCTACATGCCTGCACCCAGCAGGGGCAGCAGGGTTTTCTGAGCCCAGAACACTGCATGTGGATCAAGGCCACCTGCAAAAGTGAACACAGATTTGCATGAAATTTACATATGTGTGATATCTTGGGGCAAATTTATATTCTTTTTGCAGAATATAAATTTGCAGACAAATGGGGGAAGTGGCTGGGGGGATAAGCAAACAGTAGTCCAAGGATTCCTCGGAGCAGCTGGGGGAACCCAGCCAGATGAGCAGGGTATAAATAAGAAAAAATATTATTATTATTATTAATCCTAGCTTCTAGGGGCTTCCTGCCTGCCCACCAGGTACAGCGCCATAGCCCAAGGTCTTTGTTTTATTCTGTAGTTCAGCCACTCACGCTGAGAGCCACGTATTATGTTACCAAAGTGGTGTAGAGCAAATCCTACTTCTCTATGGCTTTTTGCAGTGCAGCAATAGAAGTTTTGTTAGAATTAGTTTCCTCTGTATCTCACCTGCTCAGTCATGTGACCTGGCCTACGTGTTCATACCATCAGTTAAAAGGCATAAAAGGGGGTGCTATTAAATGTTCATGGTTAGAAAGGGATAATGAGAAGTTAAAGCTCTTTGGGGCTAGTGTTGCATTTAGTAACTAATAAAGAAACGAATCAGTGGCTGCATTTAGATATAACATTAACCATTTGTTATTAAGGAAACAGGCCTAGTCATATCTTGGGCTCATCTATGCCTTCCCAGTGGCGTAGCGTGGGTTGTCAGCACCCGGGGCAAGGCAAGTAATTTGTGCCCCCTAACCCATGGATTTGCGCCCCCTAACCCTAACCCCCAGATGTTGCGCCCGGTGTGGCCAGCCCCCCCTGCACCCCCCACGCTACGCCACTGTGCCTTCCCCTCCTTCTTGGGTGTGGTTGTGAGGAGGAGAAGGGGGAAAAGGAATCTTTTGTTTCCATGTATGATTAGCTACAGTTAAGGGTTATGTCCAAACTTTAAACGATGGTAAAACTGAAATAAAGTTATTGAAACAAGCCATAAACTATGGTTTAATATTAGCTTTGTTTATCAAACCATAGTGAAGACTAATAACAGTTCATCTGGGTTCAGAAAAAATGCTTTGGTGATATTAGTAAAAAAAAGTGGTGAAAGCTTCCAATCTTTTTGATAGACAAGCTGGAGAATGAGAGGAGAAGAAAGAAAGTGTGAACCCAAGAAATATTAACTACTAACCAAGGAAGTAAGCTGTTGGAATACAATTTCAAGTCAAAGGTGGTCAGGATACAACACATATCTTCAGAGCAGAAAGAAACAGCTACATTTCACAGAAGAATCTACATTACAATATTAATATAATCCATGTCCAATCCACTTTGCTACATTCTCCAGTCACACACTATTCATTCTTTTAAAATAACTTTCTATCACATATTTTATCAACTGATCATATATTCCCCTCCAAAATTACAATACGGTATAAAATTCAGTTAGTCAATTATAATATACTGTTTGGGAGGAGAAATCCTAATGTGTTGAAATTGTTTAACAGGGCATAAGCAAAATATCACACCAGCTAAAATAATACATTCAAACCATAATACTACAATAGGAATGTTCTGATTCAAATATCCATTTCAATGGGTGAGATCCAATGCATCAAAAGTGGGCATCCGTTCACACACAGCTCAGACTCTCCTTATAATTGACTAACTTGGTGATTTCTTCTCTCCTTTTGCCAAATCCACAGCAGATTTCATGCCTTACTCGTATTTGGCCCATTTCCCATACTTTCTGTCCCCTTTTACCAGCAAAATGTTAATGTAGCTACTCAAAACAACACAACAAAATGGTCAAGTCTTTTAACAATAGCTAGCAATCGGCTGTCCTGCCTCTGTTTTATAAAATTATTCTCCTCTACCCACTTATTCCAATATTTATTACTTGTACTGAAACGTTCCTTAGATTTTTGAAGTCAAATTTAAGCTGACTAGTGGAGGTAATGCTCCTTTGATAATCATCTGTTTCTTTTTGTTTCTTCTCTCCCTCTCACTTAGAATTTGTTGGGATTTTAGATTTTTCCTAGGTGCCTTGTTTGTAACATAATTTACCCATTATGAAAGAACACACACACCAAGAAAATATATATATAGCAAAAATAAAATATATAGCAAAAATGCCTGAAATAAATTGGAATATGTAGTGCTGTGACTTTAAAATAAAGACTTAAAAACATATTGAAGCAATGTATTTCTTAGATTTCATGTTTAATGACTTTTGCCAATATATTGTCTTCACTGTAGCATGCTTTAGAATTTGATTACAGCACCATCTACTGGGTATTAAACCTTTTCTTCCCCTTATGCCTGTCTTGTATCCCTATTTCTGTCTTGAAATAAAAACATGTAAGATCACTTTTGCCAGGTAGCTACAAATATATACATAAATTCATGACGGGAGATATTCAGTGCCACTTCTCATGAATGCGCTTGAAGACTCCTGCTGTTGAGAACGGACACGGAAGGCCAATTCACTTGGTTAAATTGCAATGTTCAAAGTACAGGTTGAGTAGATCAGTGCTCACACAGTTCAGCATGTGGTAAAGTGATTGTGGCAGCAAAAAGTAATGCTATCTCGTGACAAAAACAAATACAGTGAGTTGTCACTGAGGAAGCATTTTAACCTGAGACAGGTTGTCCTAAAGCATCTGTAAACTTTATATTGCAATAAACTATGCCATTGCCCCTGTGGAGGCTCTTCCCTTCTTGTTTCCCCTGTCCGTCAGTAGGGACATAGGATGTTGCCTTACACCAGGTCCGACAAATGGTTCATCTAGTTCAATATTGTCTACACTGGCAATTTAGATTTACCTGGGAATCCCAAAGATTGGAACTGGGACCTCCTGCATAAAAAGGAGACAAAACATAGGAAGTTAGGCCTCATACTGAGTTAGGCCATTGGCCTATCTAGCTTAGTTTTGTCTACTCTGATTGGCTGAGAGACTCTCCAGCGTTCCAGACAGGGGTGATTCCTAGTCTTACCTGGAGACGCTGGGGATTGAACCCTACCACTGAGCTACGGCTCTTCCTGCACAAGCCTTGCTCTCCAGTTTTTCTTCTTTTGGGATTGCAGCACTACACGCTTGGAGCACATCACCATTCACCACCTTTTAGCAGGTTTCCAGGGATGCAGTAAATGGTCTTGACTCAGTACAGCCGGGGTTTGGAAAAGGAACTGATAAGTAACAAACTTTGTGTGCATCCATTCAAATCACATTCATAACATTTCAATGGGAAATTCAGAAGTGCAGGGTCCTATTTTTGCAGCTCCACTAGGCAGGGAGCATGGCAATAATAAGGTAGTATACAACACAACAATGTCACTCTGTCATTCTTACCAATTTATTTATATGTACGTCCTATGGTCTTTGAATAATTTTTTTTCTAAGGCATCTGTTCCTGGTGTGTGTATGTTTGTGTTCATTACTGTTGTTGGTTCCTCTGCATTTTATGTTTTATTCTTTTGGGGTGTGTACGTATAGTAAAATGCTTAATAAAATTTTATATTAAAATATAATAAATAGTGACCTTTAGGAAGCTGCGATATACTGAATCAGACTATGAGTCCATCTGGTTTGTCAAGATACACTCCAGTTGTGATTGCAATTTTTTTGGAACTTTTTTAATGCTGTATTTTATATTGCTGTATCATGCCCTGGAACTTTCTGGTGAAGAGCGGGTAATAAATTTAATAATTATAATTAAAAGAATTCATATTGTCCGCCTTTACCAGCAGTGGTTCTCCAGGATTTCAGAGAGGAAATCTTCCCCAGCCCTATGTGGGGATATCAGGATTGAACCCGGGATTTTCTGTATCTAAAACATGTGTTCTGCTGTGCTACAGTGATTCCTCAAGTAAATCTACCACACTGGAATCATAGAGTGCCCCTTGAGAGCTGGAAACCAGCATCGTCTATTGAAAAGGAAAACTATTTTATATTGTGGCAATACTATTTTAGAGAACTGGTCCCTACATCACAGTCAAGACTGACTGAATAGAGCTAGCTGAAGTTTTCAAAGCTACTGAGTTGCATCCAGCGTGAGTACTACTCAGTTTGCATTTTTTTTAAAGTCATGAACTTTCATCAACATTTTTTTGTGTGAATTTCTCCTAATGTACACATTTGTATGGGATTTAACCTAAATAGACACATTTTTGCAAAGCAATTCTTCATTAGTGCAATGCATTTTTGTAGGCTACTTTCACTGTTATATGCACTTACATGCTCACTTTACCTTAGTGTATGCCTTTTTATATAAATTACTTGGCTGAAGAGCTGCATTGCAAAATTAAGAGAAATGTGGATTTTGAAGGATAGCTGTGTTTCAGTTTGTGTACTGTTTTCAAAAGTGCCAATTAGGTTCGCCTTTCTATTCAAATGAATGGAATTTCTTTCCCATCCCTACTACAAATCATCGTCAGCACCATCACATAAACCTGTTTTGGCATCAAATGGGGGATAGGTTTGAATATTCTTATCCTGCGTTCTGATTAAAGATTTAAATGCTGTATTCCAAATGTAAAGACAGTTGTTTTGGTGATTTGTCCCTGAATACACACACACACACACACATCTGTATGTGATTTTAGTAACTTCAGTGAAAGATGCCCAGTGTATGAGAGATGAACAACCTTCTTCCATATGTATGAATTTTACTAAGCTAGTAATCCATAGTTTAAAGAACTTTTTTAATTTAATAAAGAGGTTATTTTACACTTAGATCTGCAAAACACTCATACCTCCAGCACATTGCCTTGGTGAAATATCCCTCGACATGAAAATATAGACAGTTAGTTTTTTCTTCCAAAGTGAAACACTGCAAGGTCTTTCATTACTGGTTTATTATGCTTTCTGTATCTTTGCTCATTTTTCACCAGTATTGCATTAAGTATTGATATTGATTTCTTGTAAATGGTACCGAAATGGATGGCTCACAGTTTTTGTTATTGTTCTGTAGCACTTGTATGTAATTTATTATAGCTGCAGTGAAACCTGCCCCTTGCTGCCAGGGCTTAAATTAAATGTGCCATGCTTTGGCCCTTAGTAGTCACACACATTTCTCATTTCGATCTAAAATTATTATGTATAAAGTTACTCTTTGCAGTGACTTCTTGGGAAGCGTTAAAAAAAATATTGTTTCATTAACAGTGTGTTCCTACATATGCCTCCTCAAAAGTAAGTCCCATAGAAGGCAGTGGGAGTTATTCTTAGGGAAGTGTGTTTAAGATTGCAGTTTAAGTTTAGTAATGAACACATGCTGGTGGCCAAGTGAAATGCAGAAATTTCTACCGTCTGTTTTAGAGAAACCCTGTCCTATATTTTCAACGGCAACATGAATTGGCTACTGTTTAATATAGCACATGTGGCAAAATGGGCTGTTTATGATAGTGGCCAACCTGGTAAACCAAAGAGTCTTGCATTTCTTCCAGTGAAACTGTTTAGAACAGCAACAGTGAAGCTGTGGTTCTTGAGATGTTGGTGGACTACAACTCCCATCATCTCTGGCCTTTGGCCAAGCTGGCTGAGATCGATGGAAGTTGGTGTCAATAACAACAGGAGCGCTGGCAGGGCCACAGGTGTCTTATTCATTGTTTAGGACTTGTTTAGGACATGGTGATCTGTTTTGTTTTGAATTATGGTGCTGGTTTTGAATTATGGTGCTGGAGGAGACTCTTGAGAGTCCCATGGACTGCAAGAAGATCAAACTATCCATTCTTAAGGAAATCAGCCCTCAGTGCTCACTGGAAGGACAGATCGTGAAGCTGAGGCTCCAATACTTTGGCCACCTCATGAGAAGAGAAGACTCCCTGGGAAAGACCCTGATGTTGGGAAAGATGGAGGGCACAAGGAGAAGGGGACGACAGAGGACGAGATGGTTGGATAGTGTTCTTGAACCTACCAGCATGAGTTTGAGTAAACTGCGGGAGGCAGTGGAAGACAGAAGTGCCTGGCGTGCTCTGGTCCATGGGGTCACAAAGAGTCGGACACGACTAAACGACTAAACAACAACGATCTGTTTTGAGAATAAAGCCCAGACAATAAAATACAGTGGTACCTTGGATTACATATGCTTCAGGTTACAGATTCCGTGAACCCAGAAATAGTACCTCAGGTTAAGAACTTTGCTTCAGGATGAGAACAGAAATTGTGCTCTGGCGGCGCGGTGGCAGCAGGAGGCCCCATTAGCTAAAGTGGTGCTTCAGGTTAAGAACAGTTTCAGGTTAGGAACGGACCTCTGTAATGAATTAAGTTCTTAACCCGAGGTACTACTGTAATTGACATGCCATAAACCAAAACTCCTGTTTTATAGCACTTCACACATTTTTACCAAAATCCCAGGATTCTGGTGCTCCAACTTAAAACAGAGGTAAATTATTAGAAAGCGACTGAAATATGGATTTCTCCTCCATTTCCCAACAAGAGACGAATGCACACACTTTTGATATTCGTGCATTAAACATGTGAAACTCACCCCCGTTATTTGCTAAGCTCAAATCCCCTGGCATTGCCTTATCCAAGAAACACAGCTCACTCCACAAATGCTGATGAGGTGCTTGATGCAAGAAAAATCTTCAGCATCAAATGTGTTAATCTTATCTCCCAGTATTGGTGTCCTGCACCTCTGCCTCAGTGCAGGAAATTAAAGGATGAAATCCCAAAGACAATTATTTCATGGGGCTTTAAACAAATGAACTTCTTAACATTTTATGATCTTGGAACGATTGATTTGTTGGCGATAATAAGGCCCTCAGTTATTAACCATTTGCTGAATGTAAAGAAAGGGTGAACGTGTTAACTACCACAACTAGTATTAAAGCTGCGTCCAAGATGTTATAATATTGTGAGACTGAAAGCCATCTCTTTTCAGACCTGCAGACGCAAGAGGGTCAAAGTCTCACTATCCCCTTTATGTGAGGAATTCAGGTCAAAATATGATGGCATGTAGCAAATTTATAACTTAAGATTTCAATCCAAGCCCAAATCTGAACATGACCTGTACAAAGGGAGACTTTGTCTGTTAGTGCTGGGCCCAGATGGCACTAGAGGAGGCAGATTTGCATCTCCCCAGGTAAGTTCCCATGGCATCTTGCGGGATAAAAATCGTTCGCCTCCTCCTGGCCTGTGACAATGGTGGGAGGAAGAGCCACAGGCCACCCCGCTCAGCTCCACCCTGGCTCCTCACAAAACATAATGTGATGTCGCACATTGCGTTTCAGCGAGAACTTGCCGTAACTCAGTTCCAGCACCTCTCAGGTGGGTTCCATTGTCATTCTAAGAGAATGAGGCTGGTATTCATGGTAAGTTCCAGCACCTCTTTTTCTAGAAAAATAACACTGCAGAAAGCTCTTCCTCACCAGTCTCGCTCGCGTTGGCCCCTCTGCTCCCTATAGCAGAGATGGGACACCTAGGGCCCTCCAGATTTTGTTCGATTTCAATTCCTTTAAGCCCCAGTCAGCAGGGTCAATGGTCAGCAGTGAAGGGAGCACAGTAGATAGTGAAAACAACCCCCCTTCTTTTTTCTGACCCTTTTAGATATTTGTAAACTGTCAGTACGTCCCACTTAATCATCTTTTTCTTTCGTCTAAACAATAAATGCAGTGAGTTTTAATTGGTGCTTTTGAGGTTATAAAGCTGAAAAGAGCAACAACTTCGATTCTTTTTGAACTTGATAATGTATTTCTTGAAAGCATTTACAGTACCCTCTCCAAAAAGGCCTTCCTTAATAAGGAAGTATTAGTAATGTAAATAAACTCTTTAAATCTTGGAAATGAGTCGGATAATTCTAAAACAGTGCTGGCCTTATGAGTGGCACCACCACATTGCGGTCTCCAATTCCCTTTCCACTCTTAATACTGCTTTCTGACAAGTTAAAACCCATTTTGTAATCATTCTTATGGTTGATTAGTTTGGACACTATCTACACACACACACACACACACACACACACGTAACACTGTCAATTATATTTTGCTGATGTAGAGTACTTTAAAAGTATATAGTATTACCACCCTATTTGTTCTAGGATTACTAACTCTCCCTTTGTTCGACAGCCCCAGAAACAAGAAAGAAAGGTTGGGAGCTAGGCAAAAATTAAATTCTAACATAGCTATGTGGCCCTCTTTATGTGACCCAGTGTTATACAGGAGGGAAAGTAAATGCTAAATGTGATCCATCAAAGAATCTTTAGAAGCATCAGACCAACTTAAAGAGGAAAAAAAATTCAAAATCCCTCAAGAGGAAAAAAAGACATATAAAAATTGAAGCAGAAAATCCTGAGGGATATCTGTAATATGCCCTATCCACAAATTACTAGCAGACCTTTATGGTAGCTTATCGCCTATAAAAAGCTTCAGAGTAGTCATTACTGCCATAGTGATGATGGTGGTCGTTTTATGATTCTTACTCTCAATAAGGAAAGACCATAGGATGGTTGAAAAGGCACTTCTGAATGGCTAAGAGGCATTGGCTAAGATGGAAGGATGCTGTTTGAAGTCCAGCTTCCACCATGTGACTTCTTACATTCAAAGGACAAAAATAAGGAGGGTGGGGGCTCCCTGGCCTAACATAATGGTTTGCAAGATTTAGTTTGGGAGAGGCATTATATTTTCTGCTAATAGAGATTACATTCTTGTATTTATATTGCTAGACTTTCTAATGAATTATCAGTAGACCGGTTAGTTTTATATTTATTATAATGAGATGCTTTCATCAGTTTATTGTTTGTATAACCATTTAAAGTGTGCTATTTCTCCTAACTGTTTTGGAATTACGTGAAACTTTTTGAAGTTGTGAGCCACCTTGAGCATGGTTTACTATGGAAAGTCTACATACAAGTAAACATACAAGCAGAGGGCCTTCTTGGTAGTGGCGTCTGCCCTGTGGAATGCCCTCCCATCAGATGTCAAGGAAATAAACAACAATCCAAGTTTTATAACACATCTGAAGGCAGCCCTGTTTAGGGAAGTTTATAATGTTTGATGTTTTATTTTGTTTTTAATATTCTGTTGGGAGCCACCCAGAGTGGCTGGGGAAACCCAGCCAGATGGGCAGGGTATTATTATTATTATTATTATTATTATTATTATTATTATTAATTACAAGGATGATGATTTCCCTAAGAGGGTGAAGTGTACAAAACCACTGTGATTTACTGTAGGGTGTTATATATGCAGCTGTCTTTAAAAACTGTCTGGAAATAGCTGTTTGTCCTACGTATGGCCCCAAGACTATTAACTGGGACTAGGTGTTTTGATCATCCACCCAGTCAAGCATTTAGAACATACTGTGAAGAACATATATGTGGAGCTGTCCTTGACAATTACGCAGAAACTACAACTGGAGCAAATTTCAGCAAGACTATTGACCTGGACTGGTGAGTAAGAACATATTGTGCAAGTTTTAAAACCGCTTCACTGGATTCCTGTTAGTTTTTCTTTTTTGTTTAATGCTGATTTTAACTGTTAATGTCCTACATGGCCTTGGTCTGGGTGCCTAATCTGGTAAATTTCAGATTAAATATATATCCATTTACCTGGGAGCCAGCCCCGCTGAAATCCATGGGGCTTACTTTTCAGTAGACACATATTGGATTGTGCTGTTTGTGGCTTGGACGTAATTTACAGTGTTGATATTTTAATATTGTTGTTGCTTACCTGGTGGTGCCCAAGGGAGAAATTTAAAATTTGTAAAATTAATACACGTTTCACTAAAAGAAAACTAGTGCATTATTTCCAGGCAAACCTTGATTAGAATAAATAGTGATTGGACTTACTTTCAGAGACGCTCATAAACAGTTTTGCTGCAGGAAACTGTACGTTAATCTCAATATCAGCTAAAGTACCTGAACTGCTATGGCCATCTGATGATCAATTACACCTATGGAAAGTACTTAGCATGACAACTGCTTCCCTCCTATATTTTATGGTCTATAATCATATTGGATAGTTCAGTAACAGGATGAATACTTTTTGGAAACATCATAGTTCAGAGCATTCTTCATTATACTTCTGTACTACAATCTGCTGTGGACATAGATTAAATCCTCTGCACACTTATCTACTGAACTCATTGGGGCTTACTTCAAAGTAAAAATGTATATGCTTGCAGTCTCAATCTATTTCAGCTGTGTAGTTGTATCTGTTCAAAATTATTTTGTCTTGAAATTTATGCAAAGGAGATATCTAGTTAAAAGTCCCCTGGAAAATATTTATTTACTCCTTTGTTTTGGGTATGCTTTAGAAAAACTTGCTGGGGTGACTCAATAAAGGTTGTCTAAAACTTTGGGCAAATAACCCATTAGGAGAGAAGGGAAATTCTGACAGAATGTGTTGGTCCTCTCAGATATCTATGTAGACGATACCTTCTCTTGAGAAAGAATTCCATAAAGAACTTTTTATATCTCAGAGAACCAACTCATTTTAAAAGAATCACTAAAAAGTGCCTGCCTAAAGTCTGTCACATGCAAGTTTTCCTCACACATGCCGAACATTGGCAGACGGGGCATGATTTACCGTACTTTGGCTCTATATATCTGTCTTGTCTATTTTCCATGAAGAAAGGGAACTTGCATCTTACTTGTGAAGTTCCAGTCTCTTTAGCAGTGAGAGAACAGTCTGTCCCTCTTAAAAAAACAAAACAAAACACTAGAATCACATTTTGTTGAATGCTCCACATTCAGTTGGATGGCTCACATTTCAAAGGATTTACTAATAGGGCCTCTTGGATTCATAGACTTTAAAGGTTCTTCTCAAACTTTTTACCTGCAATTCTTGTGGTTCCACAGAAATCCTGTATATATATATTTAAAGACAACTGACTAGATATGAATGCTAGAATTACCTGTTACCTAATCTTGAGGATATGGGACGTGGGTGGCGCTGTGAGTTAAACCACAGAGCCTAGGACTTGCCGATCAGAAGGTTGGCACTTCGAATCCCCATGATGGGGTGAGCTCCCGTTGCCCAGTCCCAGCTCCTGCCCACCTAGCAGTTCGAAAGCACGTCAAAGTGCAAGTAGATAAATAGGTACCGCTTCAGTGGGAAGGTAAACGGCATTTCCGTGCACTGCTCTGGTTCACCAGAAGCGGCTTAGCCATGCTGGCCACATGACCCGGAAGCTGTACGCCAGCTCCCTTGGTCAATAAAGCGAGATGAGTGCCGCAACCCCAGAGTCGGTCACAACTGGACCTAATGGTCAGGGGCCCCTTTGTTGTTTGTTGTTTAGTCGTTTAGTCGTGTCCGACTCTTCGTGACCCCATGGACCAGAGCACGCCAGGCACCTCTGTCTTTCACTGCCTCCCGCAGTTTGGACAGACTCATGTTTGTAGCTTCGAGAACACTGTCCAACCATCTCGTCCTCTGTCGCCCCCTTCTCCTTGTGCCCTCCATCTTTCCCAGCATCAGTGTCTTCTCCAGGGAGTCTTCTCTTCTCATGAGGTGGCCAAAGTACTGGAGCCTCAGCTTCACGATCTGTCCTTCCAGTGAGCACTCAGGGCTGATTTCCTTAAGAATGGATGCGTTTGATCTTCTTGCAGTCCATGGGACTCTCAAGAGTCTTCTCCAGCACCATAATTCAAAGGCATCAATTCTTCGGCGATCAGCCTTCTTTATGGTCCAGCTCTCACTTCCATACATCACTACTGGGAAAACCATGGCTTTAACTATACGGACCTTTGTTGGCAAGGTGACATCTCTACTTCTCAAGATGCTGTCTAGGCCTGTCATTGCCCTTCTCCCAAGAAGCAGGCGTCTTTTAATTTCGTGGCTGCTGTCACCATCTGCAGTGATCATGGAGCCCAAGAAAGTAAAATCTCTCACTGCCTCCATTTCTTCCCCTTCTATTTGCCAGGAGGTGATGGGACCAGTGGCCATGATCTTCGTTTTTTTGATGTTGAGCCTCAGACCATATTTTGCGCTCTCCTCTTTCACTTTCATTAAAAGGTTCTTTAGTTCCTCCTCACTTTCTGCCATCAAGGTCGTGTCATCTGCATATCTGAGGTTGTTGATATTTCTTCCGGCAATCTTAATTCCAGCTTGGGATTCATCCAGCCCAGCCTTTCGCATGATGTATTCTGCATATAAATTAAATAAGCAGGGAGATAAAATACAGCCTTGTCGTACTCCTTTCCCAATTTTGAACCAATCAGTTGTTCCATATCCAGTTCTAACTGTAGCTTCTTTTCCCACATAGAGATTTCTCAGGAGACAGATGAGGTGATCAGGCACTCCCATTTCTTTAAGAACTTGCCATAGTTTGCTGTGGTCGACACAGTCAAAGGCTTTTGCATAGTCAATGAAGCAGAAGTAGATGTCTTTCTGGAACTCTCTAGCTTTCTCCATAATCCAGCGCATGTTTGCAATTTGGTCTCTGGTTCCTCTGCCTCTTCTAAATCCAGCTTGCACTTCTGGGAGTTCTTGATCCACATACTGTTTGAGCCTTCCTTGTAGAATTTTAAGCATAACCTTGCTAGCGTGTGAAATGAGTGCAATTGTGCGGTAGTTGGAGCATTCTTTGGCACTGCCCTTCTTTGGGATTGGGATGTAGACTGATCTTCTCCAATCTTCTGGCCACTGCTGAGTTTTCCAAATTTGCTGGCATATTGAGTGTAGCACCTTAACAGCATCATCTTTTAAAATTTTAAATAGTTCAGCTGGAATACCATCACTTCCACTGGCCTTGTTATTTGCAATGCTTTCTAAGGCCCATTTGACTTCACTTTCCAGGATGTCTGGCTCAAGGTCAGCAACCACACTACCTGGGGTGTACGAGACATCCATATCTTTCTGGTATAATTCCTCTGTGTATTCTTGCCACCTCTTCTTGATGTCTTCTGCTTCTGTTAGGTCATTACCACTTTTGTCCTTTATTATGGTAATCTTTGTACGAAATGTTCCTTTCATATCTCCAATTTTCTTGAACAGATCTCTGGTTCTTCCCATTCTGTTGTTTTCCTCTATTTGTTTGCATTGCTCGTTTAAGAAGGCCTTCTTGTCTCTCCTTGCTATTCTTTGGAAATCTGCATTCAATTTCCTGTATCTTTCACTATCTCCCTCGCATTTTGCTTGCCTTCTCTCCTCCGCTATTTGTAAGGCCTCGTTGGACAGCCACTTTGCTTTCTTGCATTTCCTTTTCATGGGGATGGTTTTCGTTGCTGCCTCCTGTACGATGTTACGAGCCTCCATCCATAGTTCTTCAGGCACTCTGTCCACCAAATCTAAATCCTTAAACCTGTTCGTCACTTCCACTGTGTATTCATAAGGGATTTGACTTAGATTGTATCTTACCGGCCCAGTGGTTTTTCCTACTTTCTTCAGTTTAAGCTTGAATTTTGCTATAAGAAGCTGATGATCTGAGCCACAGTCAGCTCCAGGTCTTGTTTTTGCTGACTGTATAGAGCTTCTCCATCTTTGGCTGCAGAGAATATAATCAATCTGATTTCGATACTGCCCATCTGGTGATGTCCATGTGTAGAGTCGTCTCTTGTGTTGTTGGAAAAGCGTGTTTGTGATGACCAGCTTGTTCTCTTGACAGAACTCTATTAGCCTTTGCCCTGCTTCGTTTTGATCTCCAAGGCCAAACTTGCCAGTTGTTCCTTTTATCTCTTGCCTCCCTACTTTAGCATTCCAGTCCCCTATAATGAGAAGAACATCCTTCTTTGGTGTCACTTCTATAAGGTGTTGTAAGTCTTCATAGAATTGGTCAATTTCAGTTTCTTCAGCATCAGTAGTTGGTGCATAAACTTGGATTACTGTGATGTTAAAAGGTCTGCCTTGGATTCGTATCGAGATCATTCTATCATTTTTGAGATTGCATCCCAGTACAGCTTTCGCCACACTTTTGTTGACTATGAGGGCCACTCCATTTCTTTTACGAGTTTCTTGCCCACAGTAGTAGATGTGATGGTCATCCGAACTGAATTCGCCCATTCCCGTCCATTTTAGTTCACTGATGCCCAGGATGTCAATATTTATTCTTGCCATCTCATTTTTGACCACCTCCAACTTACCTAGGTTCATGGTTCTTACATTCCAGGTTCCTATGCAATATTTTTCTTTACAGCATTGGACTTTCCTTTCACTTCCAGGCATATCCGCAACTGAGCGTCCTTTCGGCTTTGGCCCAGCCGCTTCATCAGCTCTGGATCTACTTGTACTTGCCCTCCGCTCTTCCCCAGTAGCATGTTGGACGCCTTCCGACCTGAGGGGCTCATCTTCCAGCGTCATAACTTTTATATGCCTGTTGTCTTTGTCCATGGAGTTTTCTTGGCAAGGATACTGGAGTGGCTTGCCGGTTCCTCCTCCAGGTGGATCACGTTTGGTCAAAACTCTCCACTATGACCTGTTCATCTTGTGTGCCCTGCTCGGCGTAGTTCATAGCTTCTCTGAGTTCTTCAAGCCCCTTCGCCACGGCAAGGCAGTGATCCATGAAGGGGCAGGGGCCCCTTTACCTTTCACCTAATCTCGAGGAAGGGCATTACTTGCTTAATTCAGGCTGTCCTCCAAACCAATGAGAAGAACACAACTAAGAGTTAAGCTCTTTTTTATTCTTCAGTGGAGAAAGTGCAGAAAAAATGCAGCTTCTTTTAAGCATCATTAATGATATCATTAAAGAAATAACACCAGCCTCATTACCACCTCAAGGGCCTTGCATATAAAATGTTATTAGTGAACTTATTTTCTTCTGACATATGAGCTGCACCCACTGAATGAGCTCTGGAGTGGGAGTGGGGAGAAGCAGAGGAAGAAATTTATCAGGCGTCACATTTACCCATCCAAATATTGTAGGGCTCACTTCTCCCCCCCCCCCACCAACTGGCTGTATGTAAGTTTGAAATGGTTTTTAAATTTAATTGTCCATGTACAGAGCATGCCAGAGCCAAATGTAATCAATGGCAGTGCAATACTATTTTTTTTTCTTTTTGAATAAAAGCACCAGATCTAATGTGCTTTATTAGGAACAAAATGCACCCTAAGGCATTTTTAAGTGTCATAGCAGACTGATAGGTTAAGGCTCACTACAATCAACACATTATGGAAAGAGAGAAAATGAAAATGTTTAGGATTCCAGCAAGGCCAATTAAGCTTTGGAGGAAAAGTTATTCCACTGTCATATTTTTTCCAAGCTGCTTTGAGTGCAATGAAATATGGCTAGATTAACCGCATTTGCCATTTTGAATAATAAAAAATAATCATGCATCCCTCGCAGAAGCTGCTGTTTAATCATTTGCTCATCAGCTACAGTGCCCATTCAGCCCTGTTACTGTGCAATAAGAATGCTGTTAAACAATGTCCAAGGCATACTTCTGGAAATGTTTTGGTGTTTTTCATTCAGCACTTGGGTGAGCCACTGGTTGCTCCACCCAAGCTTTAGAGCAGCGTTCTCCAATCTGTTGCCCTCCAGATGAATTGGACCACAACTCCCATCAGTCCTGATCATTGGCCACACTGGCTAGGGCTAATGGGACTTGTAGTCCACGAACATCTGATGGGCAGCAGGTCGGGGAAGGCTGCTTTAAAGGGCTCACATCAGAACAGCAGGGTGGACTCGATTAATCTCATACTCCAGAGCTAGTATTTCATATTGTGCATAGTGGAGTGTTTCTCTTACTCATTTGCGAACATTAACTCCACTATGCATATTGGACACACAGAGGGGGATCACACTGATGCCCCCACCAATGTCTGTACATTCAGCGTAAGGGATGCAGGTGGCACTGTGGTCTAAACCACTGAGCCTCTTGGGCTTGCCAATTGGAAGGTTGGAAGGTTGACAGTTCGAATCTGCACAATAGGGTGAGCTCTGCCCCAACTTCCGTCAACCTAGCAGTTCAAAAGCATACCAGTGAAAGTAGATAAGCAAGTACCACTGTGGCAGGAAGGTAAATGGCATTTTCATGCACTCTGGCACTCGTCACGGTCCTCCATGTGATAGTAGTGGTTTAGTCATATTGGCCACATGACCCAGAAAGATGTTTGTGGACAAATGCTGGCTCTTTGGCCTGAAAAGCGAGATGAGTGGTGCACCCCATAGTTGTCTTTCACCGGACTTAACCATCCAGGGATCCTTTACCTTACCTTTAACCTACATTCAGTATCAATTTATATTGCTCTTCCCCATAATTCCCTTGAGTTCACAATCACATAAAGGAGCCCTTTGTACATAGGGTTCTTTTTCACACCAATATTCCAACACTAAGTGGGTGTAGGCATACAGACAGAAGGGGTGGGGACAGCGGGCAGAGTCCCCTCCTCTCCTCTGTGTATTCAGTCAATGTGTGTGTTGCAGAGAAAGCACATGCATGTGGTCTGTTTGTATGAGATTTATCTGAGTTAGGTGAATTGTACCAAAATGCAGACCTTTAGCTGATGATTAACTGCTTTTATTACCTGATAACAATACCTTGTTTTTATTCATCGAGTGCTGGACCCCAACAAATATATAATATGCAAAGCACAAAACGGTTTGCAAGGAAGAAAGGAAGGAATCAAATGCAACTTAACAAAGGAACTGTTAAAACTTTGAGTGATATGTATTGCACCTAAACACAGGTATACAAATGAATCTATTTCTTTTTAAAAAAATATTTCTATCCTTCTTTCTTTTATACAAACACCCTGAAAATAGAATGGCAACGCAAGTGCTTTATTTGATGCTCCGCGTATGGCAAATTCCTTTTATTTGACTTTTTTATTGGTCATATCCAGCCCATCGCAGGACCTGGCTCCTTGGCGCTTCCTGCCTATCCCATTCCTCTAAATTATTAATGCCGTACTGTTGATATATTGTCAGCCTTGTACATACATTCTATGAATATGCGTTTTACAGTAGGCTGGGATTTATAACAAAGCTTGACATATGCAGCTAATTCACCTAGACAGTCTTGTCAGTTTTAAGGTTCATAAATAATTGATACGCGGGGCTTGGAGTTCAGCTACTGTTAGTACTTCAGCTGTTAAATTTCAGCAGCATAATGGATGAATATTTGTTTATAATTTCTGTACACGGGCCCCGTGCCTGATCCCAGGCCTCATTTGCATAGGTAGATTGAGATGTTGGCGTTGTAATGAGCATATGAAGATGATGAATTGTTTTGCTCAGTGCTGCTGCAGTTCTGTAAATGTTTGATTAGTTTTGAATGGATTACAGTTAGATTATCTGGTTCAGGGGTTAAAGTGAGATGCTCTCTGCTCCCAAAGCTTTGGTGATCCCTTGCTGACAGATTTTAAAATTCATACGGCGATATTAGTGCTGCAAAAGCGAGGGGTATTCTTTGCAACAGATGCTTCGTAATTAAGCATACGGTTTGCCGGTTTGGAAGTTGCTCGGGAAATTTAAATCAGCGTGATTTGTTTACTGTAGTTTGAGGAAATTACTGTTTCTCCAAAATAATTTACTTTTGGCCCTAAAGCGTTCCTACATCTGATCACGCCTCCCACCCCCACCCCACCCACCTGCACAATAAAAGTAATTTTTAAAGATTAAATCATGTTTGCCAATCCTGTAGATCTGGTGCACATCATGGCTCTGGAAGGCACAGGAAGCCCCTCTTGAGTATTTGCTGCCTCCTTCATTTCAGCAACTGAGGATACTCTCAGCGTGTGAAGGATTCTTTATGACCAACGTAAGGTAAGCAGCCTTCACTGCTGTACAGACACCCATGTGCATAACTGAGTCTTGTGGAGCTTTGGTTCATAGCCAGATTATTTGCAAATGGATTATTAACAACTCAAACTCACTTGCTTCTAAACAGTAGTTGTGCAAAAGTAGGTCCCCAAATGTCCAGGAGGAGTCCCAGAAGAAAAAGCCTGAGAGCTGAAGCAACGGTACAAGCTGTATCTAAATTTGTGTTGTCAATTTGTGTTATTATTATTATTAAGTAGTGGGTTGACAAAGCAGACGACACAGAGATTTCTCCAAGTGGTTCTTTATAGTAAGCTGGAACTGAACTGAACAGCAAACAGCTCAGCCGGCCTGCTTTTATAGGCAGCCAGCTGTCAACGTTGTAACAACAACAACCCAGGGTTTCCCGCCTAAAGTAACTGACGTGGACCTGAGTGAAAACTATATACATGATACTCCTGGTGGCCAGGGTGAGAACTTCAATACATAACAGTTATTATGGCTTTTTGTTGTACGTGTCTTTTTAGTTTGGTGTCTGTACTGATTGGAAAAAGTGAAGCTGTACTGGGCTTGACTGCAATCTCTAACACGGGGTTTTTATTTAAAGCACATTTTCCCTTTGCACAAATTCCCTGTCAGACACCCCACACGAAAAACAGGTGCCAAATGAACACAAAACATACTTTCCTCCTTGCTTACATCCTGTATCAGTGGTGCCCTGGCACTGATATACCGTATTTTTCGCACCATAGGGCGCACCCAGTTTTTTGGGGGGGAAATAAAGGGGAAAAATTATTTTTCCCCCAGGCGCGGGGCTGGGGCGGGGGAAGCTCGAGCTTCCCCCGACCCCAGCCCCCAAACAGGCAGCTCTCTGGAAGCCGTGGGAGCGCTCCCACTGCTTGCGGAGAGGTCCGCGAAGCCTGGGCGCGCTGATCTCAGCGGGCGCAGGCTTCGGCATGCTGGCAACTCTCCGCAAGCAGCGGGACCGCTCCCACTGTTTGCGGAGAGGTCCGCGAAGCCTGGGCGCGCTGATCTCAGCGTGCGCAGGCTTCGGCATGCTGGCAACTCTCCGCAAGCAGCGGGAGCGCTCCCGCTGTTTGCGGAGAGGTCCGCGAAGCCTGGGCGCGCTGATCTCAGCGCACGCAGGCTTCGGCATGCTGGCAACTCTCCGCAAGCAGCGGGACCGCTCCCGCTGTTTGCGGAGAGGTCCGCGAAGCCTGGGCGCGCTGATCTCAGCGCGCGCAGGCTTCGGCATGCTGGCAACTCTCCGCAAGCAGCGGGACCGCTCCCGCTGTTTGCGGAGAGGTCCGCGAAGCCTGGGCGCGCTGATCTCAGCGGGCGCAGGCTTCGGCATGCTGGCAACTCTCCGCAAGCAGCGGGACCGCTCCCACTGTTTGCGGAGAGGTCCGCGAAGCCTGGGCGCGCTGATCTCAGCGTGCGCAGGCTTCGGCATGCTGGCAACTCTCCGCAAGCAGCGGGAGCGCTCCCGCTGTTTGCGGAGAGGTCCGCGAAGCCTGGGCGCGCTGATCTCAGCGCACGCAGGCTTCGGCATGCTGGCAACTCTCCGCAAGCAGCGGGACCGCTCCCGCTGTTTGCGGAGAGGTCCGCGAAGCCTGGGCGCGCTGATCTCAGCGCGCGCAGGCTTCGGCATGCTGGCAACTCTCGGCAAGCAGCGGGAGCGCTCCCGCTGTTTGCGGAGAGGTCCGCGAAGCCTGGGCGCGCTGATCTCAGCGCGCGCAGGCTTCGGCATGCTGGCAACTCTCCACAAGCAGCGGGAGCGCTCCCGCTGCTTGCGGAGAGGTCTCAGCGCGCGCAGGCCTGAGCATGCAGGCAACTCTCCGCAAGCAGCGGGAGCCCAGCGCTGGGCTCCCGCTGCTTGCAGAGAGGTGTGCGAAGCCTGGAGAGCATGAGGGGTCGGTGCGCACCGACCCCTCTCACTCTCCAGGCTTCAGCGAAAGCCTGCATTCGCACCATAGGACGCACACACATTTCCCCTTCATTTTTGGAGGGGGAAAAGTGCGTCCTATGGTGCGAAAAATACGGTAACTCCTAACTCAGTGATACTTATACTAGGGCAAAGGCCATTGCATAATCCTGAAAGTTATCTATTTCTGCTGCCTCATCGAACTTGTGTGGCCCATACTTGTACACAGGGCTTCTCATGTTTTCACCAAAATTGCCTATTAAACACAACACAGTGGGTGGCTTCAACCAGTCCATTTTACACCGCAGTCAATAGGGCCTTTCAGTACTAACTGCTGTTAGCTCTTAGTGGAAACAGGACAACTACTGACATGCTAGTGTATTATTGTTGGTGTTTGTGGTCTCAGCAGTTGGGGGGCGGCATACACATGGGTAAAAAGAAAGAAAACAGGATAACCACTCTGCCTCTCCAGTAGCTCCTGACTAAAAACATTCCTGTACAGTGTCAGACACAGACCTTGGCTTTTGCTTCTCCCATCAACAAGGAATTGCAGCAGTTAGAGTTGTCCTCTGCCATTGAGTGTCTTCTTGCTCAGCCCTTCAGCACTGGTCCTGATAAGTTCTGACAGCGATGATTTCACTGTTATTTCTCTCTCAGTTTAGCAAAATGTCACAGGACAACCCCCAACTCTTTCTTCAGGGCCTGTCGGTTCTGAAAAATACTTTTCATGAGGCAAATCTACTGATAATTTGGGCTTATATTGTTATTGTTTTTTGTTGTTGTTGTTTAGTCATTTAGTCATGTCCGACTCTTCGTGACCCCATGGACCAGAGCACGCCAGGCACTTCTGTCTTCCACTGCCTCCTACAAAGGAGAAAGTTTTGAACAAGTTGCTCCTTCAGCCAGGTGACTCAGTAGAGTCAAAGCAGAGCCAGGTCAGATTGCCTGTTGCATCCAGTGTGCTTCTGGAGTCCACAGGATGGTCTGCTGGGTTCCCTCTGCCACAGTATTCTATATTTGCACGAATCAAGCTGCCAGCCAACAAAGTTTTTTCAGAGTTTTTAGATGGCCTATTTTGGACTCAGTCCAGGCCTGGGAATAGTCTGGTCAACCTGAGAGGTCTGACTAGGAGACAGAGGGGTTGAACCAAAATGAATATTAAAATCTGATTTTAAGCTGTATTTTAACTGATTGTTTGACTTTATGTTTTAATGTATTATATATTTTGATGTTAGCCGCCCTGAGCCCGGTCATGGCCAGGGAGGGTAGGGTATAAATAAAACTTATTATTATTTATTATTATTATTAAATTAGTAGTAGTTGTGTGGATTGGCTCACTAACTGGATCTCCTCTGCCTCTCATATCCAGCTGAAGTTCTCTTTCTCTGTATTTCGGTGGCAATAGTCCTAGAAAGCAATAAAAACAATCTGTTTTCACTGATGAAATATTATGCATTGAGTACTCCATGGCTTTCAGGGACAAATCCAAATTCTTTTCAGGGTCACCAAACTGCAAGAATACTACTG